>NW_028301601.1:59353787-59656818 GCF_987345545.1 Pholcus phalangioides
TTGGAGAAAAATATTGAGTTTGCGATAATCAAGTTTTTTTAAACTGGCAATTAGTTTGTTTTGATCTGACAGTTGAAGTGGGTATACTGAAACATAGCTTACAAATTATTGCATAATGATCGGTTAAATCAGAGAAAAAAAATTAGAAGAATATATATCTGCAATATCGGATGAATTTTTCGAGATATAATCACTATTATATCTCGAAATTAGTGATATTATATTTCGATATAAAATCACTATTTTTTGGCAAGTTTTCATTGGGTCGAAAGTTTCTAGTGACTGTACACAAATAGAATGATCTCACCTATTTTATGTCTATAGTTATATGTACAATAAATGACAATTACAGAATTTTTACAACTTTGGATTTAATTAACGTTTCGCAATTTGTGAGCCGCACCCTCAATCACTGTCGACTAATGCAGAAAACTTCAAAGTCAAATATCTGCGTTAATATTGCATTTAAAAATATGCAATGCTCAGAGAGCTGCATTTACCTTCACCAATTGGAACTTTGAGCACTCAGGACAAATATAAAAAGTAAATTTTTCTAAATCACTCAAAGTGATCTGTGAATGTGTAAATGTGCTGCAGGTCATTTAAGTGCTATAGAGCTGTGCCACGGTTCATTTAAACGATCTGGGGATGTGCTACGGGGCACTTGTGTGAGATGAAAATGTGCTGCGAGCCACTTAAGCGTTCTAGAACTGCGCTGCGGGTGACCTAAGTGATCTGAAAATGCTTCGCTGACCCCTTGAGTGACCTGCAGATGTGCTACGGGCCACTCAACTGATGTAAAACTCTACCGCAGGTCACTTATGTGATCCGAAAATGCACAGCTTACATATTTACAAAACTCAGCTTGATGCCGCGCGGGCCACATCAGATGACTCCGAGGGCCACACGCGGTTGAGCATTTACGTCGTAAAATCATTCTTAAGAAAATCGAAACGATCCACATACGTGTCGAATATTAAAGACGGAAGATACGTAATTCCATTATACTGAAACAGGTATCGAAACACTATAATAATCTTAGCGACATTGTAGTGATATTGAACCAAACGGGTCAGAACATTTCCTGAGTTCATGGTTTTTTTATGTGTAAGAGAGATTCACCTTTCTTCTCCCTCAAAAAAAGAAACCTCTTGGCGATATGATGGAAACAGGATTTGCTAGTTTGAAGAGAAAAGAAAATGATAATGACACATGGGAAAAATAGCCATCCCTCACTGACACTTTGCTCTGGTCACATACGCTAGTGGAGTGACACGACATTAACCGAGAGTGAGTTCAAGTTCATTGAAGAAGAGAAGATGGCTCTTCGCGGAAAAGAAAAGTGAAAATATCTCGGAGAAATATAAAACACGTCTCTTTTATCGATCACAAGATGGCATCTATTAAAACCTCGATCATTTTTCTTCTCCTTATTGCGGTGAGTATAGATATAATTTATGAAATAATACATAATTTTATGGACATTGAAGTGATGCATGATCAGTTATATATGATCATTTTAGAGTCATTGACTCTTCACGTAGTCGATAATATTGCTTAACCAAACCATAATTTTCGAAATAAGAACTAATAGGTTTGTTTGGTATAAGTAAGTTAAAAAAAACAGGGTTTTATCAGTTTTGACCTGGGGTGGGGGTTCAGCAAACTTGGTCAAAATCAGTTTTGACCACTTCAAATGGTCAACTTCAAAATTTTTCACATTAATTCTTGAAAAGTAGTTCCATGAGCAAGGTCCCCGGATGTTGATGAAATATTTATACATCTTTTGCATTTTTCTGCTTTTATTCACTGTTTCTGGGTCATTTTTTTTGGCATTTTCAAGATATTTTTTCACTTTTTAAATTTTTTTGACGATGGAAAGGATTGAAATTTTTTTGTGAATACTGGTTGCGTTGAGCGCTTATGAAAAAATATGTTTGAATTTCTCGGAGAACAAAAAAGATAAAAAGATGATTTTTTGACTTCCTAGCCATAGTAACCCCCACTCTCTCCCCCCAGTACGCCAGTCATAGGGCGCCACATCTAGCAACGGGCCCCCCTCCCCCTCCCGGTCAGGTTCTCCACGATCCTCTCTATAGCGAATTTATAGAGCGAAAAAAAAAATGATAAGAATCGTCTCAGACCCCCCGCTCCCTATCCCACCGGGCTGAAGCCTTGTCAGCCCCACCCATGTGGGGCATAACGCCTGTGTTCCTAACCGATTCGTGAATTTATTGGAAAATTTTTTATTTTCGATGAAATCTGAACGTCGAGAAAAAAATTTACATATGATTTCGATGCTATCAAAGCTTTTTCGCTCGACTTTCGAACATCAAACATCACCGATTCTTCAAGAACTTTGTTTTAATATTTTGATGAATGTTTTTCTAATTTTTAGGGCATTCCCCCCCCCCCCCCGTTTTTTGGGAATTTTTTAGTCATTTTTCCAGATTTCTAGGGAAAATGAATGAATGAACGTCAGATCTAGGCATTTTAGGGCAACAACACCAGGTCCTTATTCATGAAATTGCCTTAATAACCCAATTTAATTTACCACTGAAGATATAAAGTATGAATATTTAAATGTAAATCAGGTAATTGATTGTATTTGAGTAAAGATTTACCGTCACCTTCGGTTAAAATTGATTTCAAGCCGTACTAAAAACATGTAAAAAAAAATCAAGGAATAATCAATACAAATCAGGGTTGGCAAGGTTATGGACATGAGTATTCACCATATCGGAATAAAGCCGAGGCAGAGATCCTCAGCCGCGAATGGAACGAAGGCAGGTATCTTCAGACGGTATTGTTACAACAGCGTCGACGAAGAGTCGACTCTTTTGTCTGCAACAGCGAGTAACTCCCGCTCTAAGGAGTATTTTTTCACTATTTTTGCTACTGATGAAGGAACTTCATATAATTCCGAAACGCGTATAGCCGTGGTTCCTTTTTGCAATTTTGAGTCAACATACGTCGGTCATTCCCTGGTATTATTTATTAGTTGTTCTTGTTCGTTTGTGTCAAAAGGACTTTTTGACTCACCATACAAGTGATTAATTTTTTTCTCCTGATTTTACAAAGTGTAGATAAACGATTTTTCGGTCATAATAGTTTGCAAAGAGATTCAGTGTTTGTGTTTCATAGGATAGATTTCAGTATAAAATTCAAATACGAAATTCGTAGACAAATTTATTGTTACAAGATATACGGAAGACTGGATGTTGTGAAGATATTTATTATTTCAGATGTTTATTTTTTAAGGAAGGAAAAAACTCATCTCTGCCTCCACCGGGAGTCGAACCCGGGTCCCTCGATTGCCGGACGAGTGCTCTGTTTTTTCCTTCCTTAAAAAATAAACATCTGAAATAATAAATATCTTCACAACATCCAGTCTTCCGTATATCTTGTATCAACAAGTGGAGAGCGACATTCATGTCATATATATATAGCCATCTGGTGGCTCGTCGTCCATGAGCTATTAGCTGATCGGTTTCACCGTCCATTGCACGGTTCCGTTCGGCATATATACGCTCTAGCGAAGGAAAATCTCTATCTCCTCTGTAGCTTAGTGGTCAGAGCACTCGTCCGGCAATCGAGGGACCCGGGTTCGACTCCCGGTGGAGGCAGAGATGAGTTTTTTCCTTCCTTAAAAAATAAACATCTGAAATAATAAATATCTTCACAACATCCAGTCTTCCGTATATCTTGTATTAACAAGTGGGGAGCGACATTCATGTCATCAAATTTATTGTTGTCAAAAGACTTTCGAGCGCTACTGTATATCAATAACTAAATATTTTGTTTCGACTGCTTAAGAAAAGCCATATGAGAGATTGTATGTGTGCTGTAGGCTGATTCATTGAGAAAAATACTGGGATTTCGTGTACGGGAAATTACGAGACATTGCCGGTTGTGGGGGGGGGGGGAATAGCTAATTTATTGCTAAAAAATTGTCGCCTTCAGGTTGTTGCTGATTAAGATAAGCCATGACTGACTTGCTGTGTTGATGACTGGCATGAGATTATGTTTGTTTTCACGCTGCGTACTATTTGCATTCATTTCTTGTGGAGGTGGATTTAAGGTTTGGCAGCCTGTGGGCGAAACGAATTTTGCCGCAAAATTTGCCGAATTTTGTATCAGCAATTATATAAAAAGGGAAATTTATATTATGTAAATATCGTATATTATATAATATTATGTAATATGTGTAAATATACACATATTATGTAAATATAACACATATTATGTAAATATGTGTAGTAATTCAAATGTGATCGCTGCCACCCAGCACTGTGAACGGAAGCTGTGTTTGTTTTTTCCCGCCGCACTTTTATAGTATGATAGTAATTTTGTAATCTTGAATATTTGTTTGAGCTTATGGTGATAATTGTACCCAATATTACCTTCATAGTAATGTTTATGTGCGTTCCCAATAGTATAAAAAAGGGAAATTTTTTTAATGTAAATAATGTATGCGTGCAATTCAAATATGAATGTCCAGCACTGCCAACGGAGGCTCTATTTGATTATTCCCGTCGCAGTGCAGGCTCTGTGTGTGTGTGTGTGTGTGTATTGCATATTCTGTAAAAGAAAAGGGAAACAACTGCCCAGCACTGTGGACGGAGGCCTTATTTCTTCGTTTCCCGTCACAATCGAAGCCCATATATATATTTTGTACACATTGTGTCTTTAGACCATTTTCAAATCTCTCCCACTTCAACATGCCAGCTTCTTCTTTCTTGCCCACAAGTCTTTTCCACACTTCTTTCGAAGTGTGTGGTCTCCGGCCCTTATGTGACACTGGGCGCACGTGCAATTTTTCTCCCTAGTCATTGGATTCAGTCCCCCATTTTTGTCAAATGGCTTGTACGTTGCATCGAGTTGATGACTGTCTTCATGGGGAGAACGACGCGAGTGATTCGATACTTGCGAGCACGAGGTGAGGGGAACCACCACTATAAATCTTTGCCAACTTTTCCGACACAACTCTGCCTCTTTTGAGGTAACGGAAAGTAAGGTGCTTTGCATCAGTCCGGGGTTGTGAGCGGTTCTATCTATTCGCCACCTGCTTGGCCTCCGCTCTTATAAATACGCACGTGTCTCTAAGTCGTTCTTTTGATCATTCCCGTGCTCAGACACACTCTGAGTCACTCTAGAGTTTGTACTTAAAATATAAGTGAATCTTGTTAAAAAAACAGAACATTTTATCTAAGGGATTTTATAGATCTTTATAAAAAAAAAAATAAGAGGACATTTTATAATCGCGAAGACCGAAATTACAGGAACGTCCCATAAAATACGAGTCATATGCATATGGTCACTACAGGTTTCTGGCCCGCAAGCAACAGAAATACTGAACATATGGCCCCAGGTTGTGCACCCCTGCTGTAAACTGCCCTTTGCAAACAGTCCTTGCAGTTGCATCACAATCGATTCAAAATATGCACCTTTCGCATTACGCTGATGGCGCAAACGAAGAATGAAATTTTCAGTCACCCTCTGTAGTGTCTCAATGGACGGACACGCTTCACAGATCATCTCTTCAAGTCCGTCTAGTGTTTCCGGAAAAAACAGTTGCCTTCAATATACCTCACAGTACTCTTTAAGATATCATTTTGCAACCATTGTGTACAGCGTCACCTGTTGTCAACATTTGTAAGTAATTTTGAAACTTTTGTTGATCAGATTTTTACGACTTCCAAAATAAACATACCACTCGTCTTCTATCGATCAACGTTTCCGCTGGTATTTACACGACATGGCGGTTTTATCGGTATGTTAAACCATCTCGAAGCATTATTTATATATTCACAAATGTACGGAACTTGATAGCCAGAACCAGAACCAAAATTTTAAGGGAATGCCTGGCCCTTAATGCGGGCCACCTATTTCCCATACAGGCTGGGGGCCCTTGCGTCCCCCCGATGAAGAGAAAGACAAGGGAGTAATGTATGTGTAATTATGTATGTGCGTGTATGACGCTGGAAACGATGGTAAAATGCCGCCACTGCCTCGCGTGATTAGTATTATTATTAGTTAGCTTCGCTGTGAAGAAGCCCGGTCGGGCAACGTTAGATGTTGGCCTGGATGTCTTCGATTGGCTGAGACGTCGATTCGGTTCCTCATTGGCTGGAACCTGAAAATACATACTTCATACACAAAAAATAAAGTCAGCGGCAAGTCGAAGACAGCTTGCCTCTCTTTTTCTGTTTTCATTTTTAAAATGTCCTCGAAGCATAACTTCGTGTACTCGAAGACGTAATAAGTTGAATCCGAGCAGTCAGCTGTACGGCATTATGTTAAAGTATTTATGATCTAAATCAGTGGTTCTCAACCTGGGGCCATATGGCCCCCTTGCGGTCCTAGGATATTCTAGGGGGGCCACGGGAGAAAATCAGAAGAAAGGTGATCCACAACAGGTGCTGAAGGGAGTCATAGAGAGCTGTGAAGAGAAAAAAAAAAGCTTTAAAAGTGAAACATGGTTGAAAAAAATATTACTACTTTCAGAATTCATCAGATCCGTCCATAGAACCAGGGTCACCTTAACCCTTGGGTCTATGTGGGCATGACCCGGGTCTTCATGTCTATAATGGTGGGAGGGGGACTGCATTACATGGGAACTGGTACTATGATTTTCATATGTAAGCTGTTACTTCCAGCTAAGTATGGAGGGCCGCCAGAGCAATGGTTGATGCGTTGGGAGTGTTGATTTATCGTGCATGTTTGTTGGATCGTACCGTATTTTACACAGACCGTTTTTTAACATGTAATTTGACTTCTGGGAGAGATGATAACCCACCATTTTAATCGGTGCCTAGCCAGGATTCCAGAGATTGATCTGATTTATTAAAATTTCATTCATAATAAAAGAATAGAAAGTATCTCAATCTTGGATGAGGGGCCCTGGATAGGACAGGGGGGGGGGGGGGCCCACGAGAAAAAAATGTGATCCATAGGGGGCCATGAGCTGAAAAAGGTTAAGAAACACTGATCTAAATTACTATCATAATAGATCAACTAGTTTTTATATACATATCATGTTTCTTACAAAAATTTATTATTTTTATAATTTGAAAGAAAAAGTTAATAGAACTTGGAAGTAAACATTTCATTTATCGCAATATTTTTCATAAATGAAAATTTATTAGTTTCAATATAGAGCAGCAGATGACGCAACAAATATCAATCTTTAAATAAAGTAGGCTTTCTTCCGATGTTCAGCAGGTGCGTGCGAACTAAGGGGGTATAGGGAAGAGTGATTCACTGAGACAAATCATCTGCACAAAATATCTAGACTTACGAATGCTAAAATAAGAGGTTTTTAAGGGGACGAGATATATCGTCAATGCCGCTGAAAGGGTAAAGCTGCTCGTAGGAAAGCCTGGAGCCAATTACCCGCAGGTATTGGGGGTGAGGCTCATACTATACTAATGTCGTTACATTTTTTTAAAGATTCGTTTCAAGTGCGATTTATAAACTATTAATAAAATTCAGATGATGAGTTATGGACTCTGTCTGTGCTGTATGTCTTTGGTGACTAAAATGTTGCTTCTATTTTAGGATGGATACAAATGTCTTCCAGTTAGTGTTACGGGGAATATTAGGACATCAACTACTGACGTAAGTAACCTTACAACAATTAACCATAGATACAGTGAAACCTCGCTACAATGATGCTCGATATAACGACAACGATATTTTTTCAAATCGTGTTAGGAATTGCCTAAAGTCTAATGTTAAACTCCTCCTGATACAACGATATCCTTTTCTACGATAAAATCTCTCTATAAAGATATTTTTTCAAGATATTTCGGAACCTCGTTACAACGATTATTCTTATCTTTCACTCAAAATCACCTTAAATATACACTGCTTGACAAATGCTAAGGAACAGCGTTATTTTTCGTCATACCTAACGATAGACATCCTTTAAAGAAATGAGTGTTGGCATATTTTTAATATACAGGGTGTTTGAAATGCGTATGTTACGAAAAATATTGAACATAGACACTTAAGATTAATTTTATATTGCAGGGCTAATCATAAAGTTTTTTTACAGACCAAATTAAAGGTGCTCAATGTGTCCACCTTGGAATGCACGGCATATGTCTATACGGGAGTCAAATTCGTCCCACTTTAGCGAGCACGTTTGCATCCACTGTGAGTAGATTTCTGTGGACTACGCGTGTGAAACTTTGTCGGATGCGCTCCACATTTTCGTCTGACATGCGGGGACGGCCAGGGGGTTTCCCTTTACACAGACAACCCGTGTCTCGGGTTTATACCATCGCCTAATGCTCTGAGCGGTAGGAAGCTCAACACCATCGTATTGTCGACGAAAAACACGATGAACTGTTGTCACGGACTCACGCTTCGCGAAGCTTGGAGCACAAAACGATTTCTGTTGTGCAGTCGCCATCTTGACAAACACTGAAGTGGCGGCCGAAGGAAGAGCCTTAGCGCTACCTGTCGGCAACTGCGTGAAACTCGACATTTCCCTCTTTCTACCTATACATTATTCGATCAAAACGGATTAAAAGCTGAATAGTTATGATTTTTTTTAAAATCGGATGATTCTTTTTGAAGCACCCTGTATATCTTGGAGGGCCTTTATTATGCAAAATAGGACAGATATCGCCACATACCGAAAAAAAGCTAAGCCAAAGAAAGGAAAAAAGCGCTCCTTGCTGCAATTGTGAAGCCGTTTACCGGCGCTTGGATGAATTTCGTCACTTTGACATTCAGAGCACTGGGCAGAAATGACATCGCGTCAACACCGCTCACCAGCCGTCGCGATGCTTTGTTTCAATTAGACAGTCGGATTTCCGAGGTCCATGCCAGCCGCTCGCCATTCTGGAATTATTCTCCCATTAATTTCGAATTTCCATCAATTATGGAATTATTTCTCGCATTAATTGTGAACTTTCATGTTGACGCAACACTGAAAAATATTTGATGTTTTTTTTTAAATATTTTTTTATTAAAGTTTAATTTTACTTTTAGTTGTTAAAAGGTCTATGTTACAGAGCTGTCAATTCTCAGACTCCAACACCAATCGCCGAGCCAATGGCTTGATGGGTGAATGAATGAATGAAATGAATTTATTATTTATTTGGTTCTTCTAATGATCCTGACAGCGGCGAATGCATCACTTCTCGGAGAAGTGGTCACTGGTAGGCAGGGGCGTAGCCAGAAATTTCTTTCGGGGGAGGGACCAAAGTGATAGAACAATAGATTTGGCCATCTTTGTCCCTTTTTTCGGTAATTTTCTCACATTTCGGGGGGGGGGGGCAGACCCCAAAGTCCCCCCCCCCCCCCCCCCCTACGTCCTTGCTGGTAGGGACCAAAGGGTCATTGTCAATGTTAAAGATGGACGCCATTCAAAATTGATCCTTCGCAATTATCAAATAACAAAGATTTGGCGCGTAAGAGACTGATAAATATGCGCAGATCCGCCGAAAAACATATGTTAATGGAATACCAAGTTACGAATAGTGCTCGTTCTGCTGGAAATAAGGATAGATATGAATGAGTACACACACACACACACACACACACACACACACACACACACACACACACACACACACACACACACACACATCAGTATGTAGTTTGACCTCCTCGGAAACTGATGCACATTTGGCATCTGTTGTGCATGCTGTCTTCCAACTTGTTGAAGAGAGGGCTTGAGGGATTTTATCCCATTTGTCTTTTAAGGCGATTTTGGGCTCCTGTATGTTTCGAGGAGGGTTACGTCTTTGAGCAATACGTATGCTGGGTGCTGGAAGCCGTGGGAGGATCATCACCATGGTCCCCACAAGGGCGGGGCTGACATTACTCTAGTCTTGGGGCCCTGGGACAATTCTAATCTCTTTTTTTTGGCTTTTCACGCTATAAATTAACTATAGAAGGGCCCGTGAAAAGTCTGACGGAGGAGCCCGCAAAAGATCCCAGCCTGGGTAGCCCTGCTCTAGAATGTGGCGGGGGCGGCATGATCATCACACCTCAAAAGAATAAATATAATATGCCAGCCAGTGAAAAAAAAAACAGGTATTTCACTCCTTGCCAGATAGCAGCAGACCCTAACGGTACAGGCACTCGCGAATTTGCGAGAACCATTTCTCGGCGATTAAATAATGTTAGCTTATACGCAAGGAAGTCTGTAAAATGCATTCCGCTACGAGCGTGCATCATCGTCGAAAAAGATTACTTTGGTGTAATGAGCATATTCACTGGGATCAGCAACAGTGGTCCAGAGTCATGTTCTCTGACGAATCACGCTTCAGCATCTACAGTGATTCTGGACATCAGCTACTGTGGCGAGAGCAGGGAACTCGTTATTATCAGCAGATTGTTCAGGAAATTGATCGCTATAACCAAGGTGGTTCGGGTATCATGCGCAGTGACTGAACTCCACTTCATATCTTTGATAGAGATAGACGTAAAAACACAGCGGTATTACACCAACATTCTCCTTGAACATATCCGTCTTTTCCGAGGTGCAGTTGGTCCAGACGTTCTGTTCATGGATGGCAGTGCCCATCCGCATGACGAAAATGAAGTGTCCGACACACTAGCAAGTGAAGATATTGAGCGCATGTCATGGCCTGCATATTCGCCGGACCTCAATTCCATTGAGCACGCCTGGGATGCACTCGGCAGACGTGTTGCTCAAAAACACAACCCTCCTCGAACCACGCTCAAAATAGTCTTGAAGGACGAATGGGACAAAAATCCCCTCAAGCTCTGCTCAATAATTTGGTGGACAGCGTGAGCAACAGATGCCAAATGTGCATCAGTTTTCCAGGAGGTCACACTTCATACTGGACGAACCGAACTCATTCATATCTGACTTTATTTCTAGCTGAACGAGCACTTTCCGTAACTGCTTACTATTTGCTTGTAGGAGTATCTTTCTTCTTTTGCTTAACTTTTTTGCCATTTGTCGATATCTTTTTCATTTTGCATTATGAGGACACTCCAGGATAGCTATTGAAAATGTGCCAAGTTTCATTTCTCTTTGAAGGATGTCTATCGTTAAGTATGACGAAAAATAACACTGTCAAGCAGTATACGTTTTTAAAGTCCTCACCTATGTTTGTTCATTCGAGGGGGTATTTAACAGCATACGTATTTTGCAATATCTACTGTCCGAAAGTTGTTAATGGATCCGCAGTGAAGCTACTTTCTGTGTAGTACACACAAGTGTTTTCCTGTAAACTACTTTACAGGGACAAAACACGTAACTTAACGTTATTTTCATCAACTAATGACTGTATTTTTGCTTGCAGACTGCGCCGTCTTAACGCACGGCCCGGGGGGCTTCACGAGGAGAGGGGCCTCAGAAAGATGAGAATAAGTAGTTAAATTTTTCGAGAATTTCTAAGGTGGGGCCTCAGAAAAATCACTTGGCCCGAGGTCCCATGATGCTCTTAAAACGGCCTTGCCCGGGCCCTAGATTATTCTCATCGTTTTCGTTTTTCACACTATAAGTTTATAATAGATAGAGCCCGTGAAAAGTATTCTGAAAGCCCGCCAAAGGTCTTAGCTTAGGAGCCCTACGCAGGGCCGTCTTAACGCCTACCCGGGCACAGCCCGGGAGCCTCAAGAGAAGAAGGGCCTCACAAAAACTATAACTGGTTGAAATTCTCGAGAGTTTACTAGGTAGGGCCTCAGAAAAATCCGTTGGCCCGGGGGCCTCCGATGCTCTTAAGACGGCCCTGCTTGCAGTATTTGCTTGTATCTTGCTTACAAATGCATTTTATTGGGTGCTAAAACAACGCCAATTCAGGAGACACGCCAACAACAGCATAAATTTGGTGGAGATTGATGATAATGCTACCTTTCTCAATATAACGATAACCCCCTCTACAACAATATTTTCTCTTGGTCCGCAGAGTACCGTTGTATTTAGGTTTATGTTACGGGGTTTCTCACTGTATCATTATTATACCATTAGTCTATGGAAACGATTTTTTCCCATTACTGTTTCCCCGCGAATAAGCATCCTAAGTGCGTTAAGTTCAAAACGGAATTCCGATGTTATTATCCTCAGGTTCATTCCAAAGGGGATTCTACTGAAGGTGCCATTTTCTTGAACAGAAGTTGCTTCTACGCACATTACCTGCACAGTGACGCTCTTTTCAACTCCGAAGACAGTTACGACTATGGTGGCGAGGCCGAAGACAAAACCGATGAGGTAAGAAATAATACGCTAATAAGTTTGATAGGAGAAATTTCCAGGTCCAAAAAAATGCAATTTTTTTTTTGATAGGATATGTTTCATATCTATTTTACAGCTTGAAAGTCGCAAGGCCGTGGAAGACCTTAAGAATGTGGCCGATGAAAAAGTGAGTCTCCGATAATCGTTATTTTTCTTCGAAATGATGATAATTGCTCGATGAAAGCTTAATTAATATAAAAATTACTCGACACTTAAGGTGCCGCTTGGTTAAGGTGCCGCACCGTAAATGTGCCGCTTGGTTAATTTTTACAAAATTAGGTTTGAGGAGGGCAGGCCGAATCAGATAACCCCCCAGGGCCATATTTGGTCCGCTGGCCAAGGGCCTTTATTCGATTCATCATTATAATGGTTTAGAGGGTGGGTCGCAATGAATTTATTAAAGGTAAATTTTGAATCCATAGCCTTCAAATAACATTGAAATTTACAGAAATTGATTATAGTAATATATAAAGGTATTTTCCCCTTCCGAAATTTTAGTTGAAAAAATATTTTTTTTGCATTAAAAAGATAAATTTTTGATCGTCGTGGGGAGGGGGGGGGGACGAGCCCCCCCCCCGTGTACGTCTCTGATACCACCAACATGCGTTAGGATTCAGAGGGGCAGAGCTGATGACGAAATTTTGCTGACAGGGGGGTCAGAGTTTTGCTGACTTTTGCTGACAAGGGGGAGGGGTGTTCAAAAATGGCTAAAAATTTGCTTACGTAATACTTGAACGGCCCCTATCTACGGTATAAAAATGGTGGTTAATCTCGAGGAGAAGATCTTAACCTTTTGTGTTCCACAGGGCCGGATCAACCAGTACCTCCTATAACTACAGCTATAGATGGTGTTGGCCGGATTAACCGGCAAAGTATAGAAATAAAACCGGTATTTCATACTTTGAGAAAAACGGCCAGGCATTGTATAGAATGCCGGATTTCATACTTTTCCGGTAACATATCCATGAAGGGAAAGAGGGGTGGGAGGGCTTGTAGGTGCTTGGTTTTTGAGCTTTATGAAGGAGATATCGATTTATATGAACTTATTCTGTTCGACAAAATCAGCGTTGGATTAACCATTAAGCAAAATAATCACGTGCTTAGGACAGTGCCGTCTTAAGGCATGGGCCCACCCGGCCACGGCCCGGGGGCCTCACAAAAATGGGATCTGGTTGAGATTTTCGAAAATTTGCCTGGTAAATAAGGGCCTCAGAAAAATCATTTGGCTCTGGGGCCCATGATGCTCTTAAGACGGTGTACACAAAGTAAAAAATGTAAATTTTTATACCACCCCTCCTCTAACTTCCAATTAAACAGTTGCTGCTCTTTCTCTTCTGATCCCAGCAAACAAATGAAATGTTTCTAACCCCATTATTCCCTGAGATATTTAAATTCAAAAGTCGGAGACAGGTCCGGGCTTAAGAGAATTTCGCGGCCCAATGCAAAAAAAAAAATTTTGCGGCCCCTCTAAATTTTTTTTTTTTTATGTAGTTGCTCCCCGACTTACAAACTTTTCGAGTTACGAACATAAGTCTTTAAGGGGAAATATTTTTTTCCAGAAAGAACGCATTTTATTACACCCATTTTTTCATCATTTCAGGAACGCGTTGATAGTCTCTGGATCGTAATCAAACACGACCCATTGAGAAGGAACGGCATTTAGGGGTCATTCAAGTATTACGTCAACATCGATGGGGGTTTCCGATTTGCTGACTTTTGATGACAAGTGGGGAGGGGGTTTCGGGTGATGCTTACGTCATCAACCACCCTTTATGAAGATATGAAATATTCTTAATGGCATCTTATTCGGTGCGCCAAAAACCGAAAAAAACCTTTGGATAGTTATTGGGCACCTGAACTAACATTCTACCTATTGATAAGTCCCCTACAGAGCCACTTTAATGATCTCTAAATGTTTCATGGATCCTTCGAGTGCTCTGGAAATGTTTCCGGGACGCTTAAGTGCTCTGGAACTGTGCCACGGATCACTTAAGTAATCTGGGAATGTTCCGCGTGTAACTTGAGTGATGTAGAACCGCACTGGGGGCCGCTGAAGTGCTCTAAAACTGTGCCACATGTCACTCAATTGATCTCTAAATGTACCACGGATCATTTAAGCGGTCTGGAACTGTGTCGCGGGTTACTTAAGAGAAATTTGAATGTGAAAGTGATCTTTGAGGCCTACTTCAGTGATCTGAAAATGTTCCCCGGGCCAGTTAAATGCTCTGGAATTGTGTCACGGGTCATTTAAGCGATTTTTAAATGTGCCGCTTAGTTCATTTTTACAAAATTAGGTTGAGGGGGGAGGGCAAGCCACATCAGGTAACCATCAGGGCCACGTTTGCTCTGCGGGTTTATCATATATGGCTGAAAGGGTAGGTCGCAATGAATTTCTTAAAGAGGAATTTAGAGTTCTTACCATTCAAATAGCATTGAAATTAACAGAAATCGATTTTAATAACTTATAAAAATATTTTCTTTCAAAATGTTAATTTTTAAAAAAAAAATTTCCATTAAAAAATTTTTTTTTTTCGTCTTGGGGGGGGGGGGGGGGGAGCGCACGAGCCCCCTATGCTCCCTCCCGCGTACGTTTCTGATCTCACCAATATGCGTTAAGTGGTAGGGGGCAGTGCTGACGAAATTTTGCTGACATAAGGGAGGGAGAGGGTCAGAGTTTTGCTGACTTTTGCTGACAAGGGGAGAGGGAGAGGTCAAAAATGGCTAAAAATTTACTGACGTAATACTTGAACGGCCCCTTAAATTAATTTTGCAAAATTCATAAGTTATTAATAATAATTAGCGTGGTCTACCTGCTGACACTTCACCGTGGCTCGAACCATATTGAACAGACATCAGTTTTTGTCATATTTAAAGCGCTTCATCATCATCTCTTTATCAAATATACGTTGCAATTCGATAACTTTGATCATTTTTGGAATTTTTTATTGCTGGTTTTGTTTAATTAACGTAAATTAATAGAAGTAAAGGAATCAAGTACTGGGATTCCATGACTTCCACAAGAGTGGGGCTGACAGGCAGGGTCGTCTTAAGAGCATCATAGGCCCCCCGAGCCAAGGGATTTTTTGGAGGTCCTACTTGAAAAATTCAACTACGTCTCGTTTTTCTGAGGCACCTCTTCTCTTGAGGCCCTTCGGGAACGGCCCGGGGTAGGGGAGGCATGCGTTAAGACTGCACTGCCTAAGGCTCGCACCAGGCGTCCTGCTTTTTCAGTTTTGAATCTGGTAACCCTATCTAAAGACCACATAATCCGTATTTTCACTTATTTGTTCGATCATCCATATTGTCCGATTTTTTTTTGTGGAGAGGAATAATTATTTTTTATACATAAAAAAATCGATTATTGCTAATTTACGAGTTTTGTTTTACCGAAATTTTCATTTCATAAAAAAATTTTATTCTAAAAATAAATATAACTAAGAACTCTATCTTTAATCAATGTAAGAGTTGCCTGAAATTTCGAGATTAGATGGCAGCACCAACAGTATATAAATCAAGCCTCAGAATATCTGTCGTCTGCTTCTCTCCAGGTTCCCTGTTTTGGACGTCTCCTTGTGTCCTGAAAAATTTACTGAACTGGAAGTTGGAACTGCCACTTCTGTTTGTGAGCTTAGCTTGTAGGGAACCGAACAAACCGACTTCTTGTCTGTCGTCTGCTCATTAAGAGGTTCTTTGTTTTTGACGTCTCCTTATGCTCTAATAAAATAACCGAACTTTCAATTTAAATTTCCAGTTCAGTTTATGAGCTTTGTTCATAAGGAACTGAGCGGAATAAAGAATATAGTTTTTATTTTAAATTTCATCATCACCACTTGAGTCACTTTTAAATTCGAGATTAGATGGCAGCACATTACTATAAAGTGTAGTGTGGAAATTCACTTACGCAAGAAGACGCACTTCTTATCTCAAGATGACGCAAACTAAGTTGCATATTTACCATTATTTACACCACACAAAAGCAAATATTTCCTCGTTCATCTTCTATAAATATACAGTGCGTCCAATATAATTGTACCCTTATATCGCGGTTTCCGGTTTCCCCAGTATCAATGCCGTCTCAATGCATAGGTTCACCCGGGGGCCCTCAAGTGCTGAAGGAGGCCTCGTTATAATGAGATTTGGTATTATGAATTTCGAAAGCATAGAAATTTATAAGTGTATTTTTAGCTAATTGGAGATCCCCAGAATATCACTTTGCTTGAGGGTCATGACGGCCCTGCCCAGTACAGTATTATGTAGGTCTACTGTTAACAAAATGCTTATATTGACTGATTTTGCTTGACCCTCTAATCATTTTCCTGATTTATTCTTTGATGGTTTTCTCTCTCTATCTTAGCTCCTGCTATTCGGTGGAAATCCAAGCATAACTGAAACTGGTGAACGCATCGTCGAGGGTGATATCGTCATCCCCAAATACGCCGAGGACCACAAGGAGCTGTCGACTCATCGCAAGGCCACCATCAACCTTCTGGCACTGTGGCCCAGGGCGACTGTCTACTACACCATGCATTACTGTACGAAAAAAACCGATATTCTCGTACGAATTAACGTTAGCAACCTTGTGGGAATTTCGCGAATAGTTTGAAATTTTACTCACGATTGAATTGGTTCTACGACATTTGGAATTCAGAAATGAAATCTCACAATCAATATTAGTGACTAGTGGATTTTTTCACCAAGCTTTCTGGTCTGACTCAGCAGGCCCGTTGCCAGAAATTTCGTTCGGGGGCGGTGGGGGGGGGGACCAAAGTGATAGAGCAATAGATTCGGCCATCTTTTTCCGGTCATTTTCTCACATTTCGGTGAGAAGTCCAAAGTCCTCCCTCCCGCTACGGCAAAGTGACTCAGCATCCCGTTTTTTTGTCCCTCCCCGATGTTTGTGACCTCTTACTCTTGGTTCGATTGTTTTTGCTTTGATTGCGATAATAACATGAAATATAACTTGCCTTTGTGGTCTAATTGGAAATTATTGGAATTATTTCTCGCTGACATGATTGAACGCGTAGTTCAGCTCTCACTGTTCAGATAGGCGGATTGGAAGTTTTGTCACCCTTCTCCCATTCTGGTCTGATTTCCTTTTTTGACCACTCGTTCCACAAATTTTCCACCGGAGCTACAACTCCTAGCCCCTGCTCTCTGTCTTCAATTCACTCTTTTGGCACTCACATGCTCACACATTTTCTTCGTCGCTCTTTAAGTCACTCACTAATCTGGTCCCTTGCTCTCTGGTCACTCTTTTGGTCATTCACTTGTTTGAACCCTCTTTTGGTCATTCACTTGTTTGAACACTCTTTTGGTCATTCACTTGTTTGAACACTCTTTTGGTCATTCACTTGTTTGAACACTCTTTTGATCACTCACATGCTTGCACATGCTCTAGGTCACTCACATGCTTGCACATGCTCTAGGTCACTCACATGCTTGCACATGCTCTAGGTCACTCACATGCTTGCACATGCTCTAGGTCACTCACATCTTCATAACTCTCTGGGTCACTCGTTTGGTCTTTCACTGACCTGATCGCTTGCTCTGTTTGTCGCTCACATACTTGCAAACTCGCTAGGGCACTCTTTGGAGTTAGCTCACTGTGACCTGGTCCATTTCTCTTAGATCACTGTTTTGGTCACTCGTGTGCTTTCAAATTCTGTGGTCGATGATTTGATTACTCGCAAGCTTACGAAGTCTCTAGGTCACTCACCAACTCATTTAGTCATCACTCTTTTTGTCACTCTCCGATATGATCCCCTCGTAAATTACTCTTTTGGTCATCCACTTCCTTTTGGTCGCTCACCGATGCAGTCCCTCGCTCTCTACGCAGAGGCGGATTTATGGAGGATTCACCGCCCGTAAGCTTTTGATTTTGCTGCTCTTCTTTCATTATACTGACCTTCAATTATTCCTAAAATTCCCCCCCCCCCACGAATTCACCACCTTGAGCCCCCCTCCCCCCACTCCCGTAAATACGCTTCTGCAGTGTACTGCACATACTGGGCAAATGCTGTGTGCTTCTGCAGACAGCCGGACGAATTGCCGTTCACTGGCAACATTTGTCCCAGCTTTTTGGTTTGGCAATGTTGTTGAGTGTAGTCCGCAGTTTGCCCTCCAATGGGCTGACACCAGTTTACAGGGTGACTCAGTGGACAATAGTCCAGGGCGACAAGTTCAGAAGAGTGGCAAATTTGAGGAATGAGTAGCCAAAAAAATTTGTAGAATGCGAGAAGGATGGCAAAATCTGTATAACCCTAAATAAATCCGCCTCTGACGATCAGTGTCATCTTAACACATGGGCCTACTTGGGCATGGCCCGGGGCTTCAAGGGCAGGAAAGATTTCGTAAAAATGAGATCCGGTTAAAATTTTCGAAAGTAAGCGTGTAAATTGGTACGGACAAGCATTTCTAGCCATGTAGGACCTCAAAGATACCACTTTGCCAGGAGGTCCTTGATGCTCTTGAGACTGAATGCCCTGCTGCTCGGCCCTGATGCCGAGACAGTAAAAGCAGTGAACAACCTAGCGAAACTGCAAGCACATTAGTGGGCAAAAGAGTGACTTGGAGAGTGAGCAAGCATTTGAATGAACAAAACAGTGAGCTACAGAGTGAGGGATCAGATCAGTAAGTGACCTAGAGCACGTGCGTGCAAGCATATGAACGACCAAACGAATGACCTACAGCAAGTGTAACCGTGTAAATGATCAAAATAGTGACCTTTAAATCAAGGAACCATGTGATTGAGCAACCAAAAGAGTGACCTAGAGCGTGTGCAAGCACCAATATGAGTGACCAAAACAGTGCGAAAGCATGTGAGTGACTAAAAGAGTGATTTAGAGACACAGGTGTACTTGCACGAGAGGAGGGAGGCACAAGCGGGACGTAGCACGGGGTGGCGAATTCGAGGAAAGAAGAGTCAAGAAAATTAGACTAGAATGTGAGAAGGAGGGGGCGGCGAAATTCGTGTGGCCCGCAGGCGGCAGAACCTATAAGTGCGGAATCCTTCTTGAAGCTTTCCTGGCGATTTCTGTGAGCAATATTTTGCTCAAATTACAAACTATTGGGGAGGGGGGGGGGGGTCTGACAAAACGCCGTTGTAGATGATTTTGCCGGCAGTTTCTACTCCTCTCACAGATAAAATGCTTTATTGGCTATTCTTGGACGTAGAACACAAAATTTCCTCACAACACGTGGCCGAGATAGACCTGGAAGTCTGGGGGGGGGGGGGGGGGGGTCACGATAATGATGATGTCAATTCATATGTTATCGCTAAAGCTCGATAGCCGTTAATGGCTATCGAGTCATTCCTAGCGGATTAACTGCTTTAATACCTAGATAATCTGTAGAATAACTGATTTCTGCACTTTAGCGGTAGTAATATAGAAAATTAATTTTTCGTCTAATGATATAAATATTCGAATAGTTTTGATCCGTCTCATATATTCTATGTTCATTTACATTCACGTCGTATTTTTGCATGATTTCACAGCTCTGAATCCACTCGGCCGGAAGATGATACGGGAGGCGATGGAACATTGGGAGAATATGACTTGCGTGCGATTCGTGGAGAGGAGCAGTCAGTTATGGTACCTCCGTTTCAGAGGAGATCGGACAGGGTATGTGCATCAAATACAATTTTAAGCAAAACATTTCATATATAATTTAAGCATAGATTATAAGGGGTGACACCAGAACTCTCTCCTCGCCAAATTGAGAGGGATGACAGAAACACTTCGAGACAAACAATTTTTTTTTTCCCCAATGGAACCTATGGTCACAAACGACTTTCATTTTCAGCGTATTTAACAAACAATTTCAACCACTGGTGACGAAAAAAGGGAGAGGGAATCCCCAAAGTAACCTGGGAGCGAGAGAGAAAAATCATTTTCTCCATGCACATATAATATACAGTGCATCCCGCTTATAACGTTTTCGAAAAAAAAGCGTCACGGAAAATCGTTAAAGCGTGGGAAACGTTTTAAACGGGAAATCTCAATAAATATTGGTGACAGTTGGGAACAAGAAAATGAGACATAGTAAGCGGGAACGTTATAAGAGGGATTCATTGTGTATTGGAGAGGGGGAAAAAGGAATTTATTTCCCCCCTCCCCCATATAAAAGTGGTTCTCAAACTTTTGTCACCCGCTGCTCTTTTGAACAATTCATGGCTCACCAGTGACTCCCCAGAATAGTTTAATAGATACAGTATAATCTCGATTATCCGGTCCAGTCTCTTGGCGCCATCGCGACGCCAAATCAATGGAGCTGTCACCAAACTGCACTAAGTTTGTTGCCAGTTTGGAGATATTTACACAGATATTACCAATATCCCCAGCTCTCCGTGACCCCAGACAAAGATTGGCAACGCCCCTCGGAGCCGCGACGCACACTTTGAGAAACGCTGCTGCATAATTGGAGACTGTGACTCTTGACCTGTGAACAGAAGGAAGAAATTTCCTTGCGCTCATCATGATGTGAGCGAGGTTGCCATACTTTGATGACTTCTGAAGTTGGTTAATGCATGTATCCTTCAAATAAAGTGGATTGTGTGACCCCTGTGGTACAATCACAAAAGTTGTTTATCTGTACTATTACTCATTTTAACAATAATTCTGAGACGCCCTGTATCACTTACACCAGAGGTCTCCAACCATTTTCTTAGTCGTGAGCACTGGCTAAATGAATGAACGCCAGGGTCTCTGCCACCGGAGTTATCCCGTAGCCGAGATTTCTTCCAGCCCAGCTTCGTGGCAGAGTCTGGAACAAAGTGAGTGCACCTAACAGTCTGAGTGTGTAGCGATTGTTGTGTATGTATTTCAGTGCTGCCATCTATGCTTCAAATTGTGAGTGAAGTGCAATGATTGAATATTTGTAACGTTGTAGGCCTGCTCTCTGTAGCGAGACTTTTTAACGGGGAGATCGGCTCGCATATTCACGCCTTGAAGTTGGGAACCACATAAAACCAACTTCAGCCTACCACCACTGAGGGGGTTCGAACGCGGATCCTCGCATCGCGAGTCCGTCACTATAACCACTCGACCACCACAGCTGCCGTGAGCACTGGCTGTACCTATCATCAAAACACGAGCACCCTTACGGAAAGTTTGACGTACAAATGCATGAAGTGAGAATGATTTCAGTCCTTGAATGTAATTTGTACGAGGTGTTTAATTGGAACTTTGATCAAGTGCTCGCGAGCACGAAATCGAACACGAGTATCGAGCCCTCTAAGTTAACTAGGCTGGGGTATCCGGGGTAATGCCCGGGCGGGGTTCACAAAAAAAAATAGACACTCATTTTGCATAATAATAACTTTTTCAAGAGGCCCCAAGAAAAAGTCTGTCCCGAAAAGGCCTTAATGTTCAAACTCGAAAATTTTAAAGAGATCTCATTATCACGAGGGCCTCTCTGCAGTCAAGGCCACTAGGCCGTGCCCGGGTGGGCCCATGCGTTAAGACGGTGGAGGACCAGGTCTTTGAGCGCCCTGAAGAGTGACGAAAAACAAGATACAGATTGAATCTCGAATCAAGATTCAGGTGTTCTTAGTTTTTCCCGAGTTTACATGTACTTGAAACACAACACAACTTCTTAATCGACAATCCAGATGTGCTAATGATGACTCATGTTTTTTACCCAAATTTTCAGTCTGAGACAAAAGTATTTTCCCCCATCCCTCTGGAACGTCACCTCATTCACCAACCAAACAGGAGGAGAGGCTCTAATATTCATCTGTCTCCCGGGTGCAAACCTCACGTTCCGCCCCTGGAGACGACCCTGGTGGGAGCGGTGCCGATTTAACGCACGGCCCGGGGGCCGTCAAGAGAATAAGGGGACTCAGAAAAATGAGAAGTACTTGAATTTTTTTAGAATTTGCCAGGTAGGGCAAATATTTTTAGAGCATATTTGCATATTTTTAGAGCCTATTTGCATATTTTTTAGAGCATATTTTGTCACTTTTTAGTGCATATTTTGTCACTTATTAGTGCATATTTGCATATTTTTAGAGCATATTTGCAGAGCATATTTGCATATTTTTAGAACATATTTGCATATTTTTAGAGCATATTTGCATAGTTTTAGAGCATATTTGCAGAGCATATTTGCATATTTTTAGAACGTATTTGCATATTTTTAGAGCATATTTTGTCAATTTTTAGTGCATATAATCCGGGCTTTACTCATGAGCCGTAAGAGCTGTAATCTTATATTTTCCTTCCTTTTAGGTTTTAATATTTTACGTAATCTAAATTTCTTTAATATAGAGTTGAACCTTGTGTTAATGCCAAAATATCTACTTCTAGGATTCCAGGGCGGAAACTAGGACAGCGGAGCGTTTACAGCGGGGGGGGGGGGGGGGGAGGGAAAGGTTTTAGCACAGCCTATAACTCAGGACGGCAGGTTGGGTGGGGCAGCAAATTTGAGGTATCAGTAGTCAAGAAAATTTGAATAGAATGATTTTGTTTATATGTGAAACTGCTCAACCGAATGCTTATTTTCAGTCTAAATCTTCCAACACGATGTAAATAACAGTGGGTAAGAGAGCAAATTTTTATAAGGGTTTTCTTGTCCACTTTTCTTTCTAAAAATTGTTTAGGAAAGCACATTTGTAGTTTGAATTTACATGTAAAAAGCTTCAAATACATGCACAATTTTGTTATAAAGAAGGAGAGAGGGAGAGAGAGATGGCGATTCTCCACAATATATTTTACATGGCTGTAAAAATCACTTGAGTGAATATTTTTTATTTATAAACCTGCTGCGTGTGTGTTTGTCTGGTTATTTTTATCCTTAAAATTGCCACTCCCAGCACCTTCTAGAGATAGAAGGCCTCAGCAGTCTGCTTGTGACGTCAGTAAGTAGTCTATTTCCCCTCAGAATATTCGGGGGAAAACCCTAAAACCCTTCTATCTCTAGGAGGTGCTGGCACGGCCCGGGGGAAGCCTCAACAGAAGAAAGGGCCTTACTAAAATAAGATCTGGTTGAAATTGTCGAGAATTTTTGCCAGGTAGGGCCTCAGAAAAATTACTTTGTCCGGGAGTCCACGATGCTCTTCAGACGGCCCTGCCACTCCCCTCAAGTTTTGTAGCTCCTCCAATTTGTCCCTTCTTGTAATTCTGGCTCTGCCTATAATGTTGAGTGTTTAGAGTAAAAAAGTTATGGAATTTTTTCATCGACTTTAGGGAGAAGATTTTCAGCACCGTTGGGGTGGGGGGGGGGCGGCGTCATTCGAGTATTACGTTAGCATCGGGGGGGTTTGATGACAAGGTGGGGGGGGGTTTGAAGAATACCCTTTATAAAAAATATTAAATATAATGACATCTTTATTTCCCCTCTTTTTTTTAGGAATACCAAAAACGAGAAAAACCTTTCCCTCTCTCTCTCTAGTCTGTGAACACCTGAACTAACATTCCTATAGGTAAGTCCTCTAGTAGACCCCTCAAACCTTTCTAAGACCTCTGTAGACCACTCTCACGTCTTGTTTTACTTATGAAGGGGGGGGGGGCTCGAACGCCCATGCAAATTTGTGGAAACGTTCTGAGCACCCCCAGAATTGATTCAGAAATAAACATTTCCTATATGAAACTCAAGACGAGCACCCACAGGGTCGAAAGACTTCCAACGCCCCTACCTGTACCCATCATCAAAAAAAGAACACCCCTGCGGCAAGTTTAACATACGAATGCACATGAAATCAGGATGATTTCAATCCGTGGACAAAATTTGTACAAGGTGTTTAATTAGAACGTTGATCAAGTGCTAGCGAGCACGAAATCAGACACGAGCATCGAGCACTCCGGGTGCTTTAGGGGGGGGGGGCACCGTAGTGCTCGTGATGGTGCTCGACGAGATGAAAATGCCCGTCTCATACTCTGGTTTTTCTTTATTATCGCTTTTGTCATCTCAATGCCTCGAACCTAATTCTTATTGTTTGTAAACGCAGGTGTTGGTCATCGATGGGAAGGAATCTGCTGCCTCTAATTGGCCAGGATCTCTCGATCGGTAATCGATGCGAAAAGGTATGAAGGTATTCCTGTTTTTGTTTACTTGTAGCAGGATCCACCCCCCGCAACTCGAGCAAAAACTGGTTTTGAGGTATGGTTAGCATGGGTGCGGGTGCTTCAATGGTAGATTTTACGTATCCACACCTCAAGACTGGTTTTTGTGCATGCTAAGAATCGCGTAGCACGGCGGGTATGGATTCGGCTTGGGGTGTGAGTGATTTGACGTAAACCAGAAACGCAACTCTCCATCCAGCCAATATACTCTTCAGTCTTAAAAATTCTGCACTTCGATTTTAACTTGATTATATATATTTAATTTGATTCTTCGATTTACATAATTTTTGATTTCCTTGCACTATATGTAATCCTTGACGTATCAATGAATTTTGGTTTTACCGGAGATGCCCTGGTTCTCCCCTCCTCCCGGGGAGCCGAAGTGCTTACGTTGCTACTTGCCACAAAGCCTGGGTGTCTCGTGGTTTCCCCAGTCTTAAAAATTCAATAACTCAGATTTTTGACAACTTATCACGAGCGGCATCAAAACATAAGAGGGAACAGCTTGGATAAGACATCAGTTTCATACTTGGGAGTACCATAGCACAAAGTCGGTGGGTGTAATATTAACAAAATAAAATTTCATATCGAGGAAGCATTAAAGACACGAATCCTCCGCGGGGAAAACAATACTATACTTAACCTATGGGCTCTTAGCCTATGGGTCACAGGGGCCTCAGAGATTGGTTATTCAAATCCACCAATAGCCAGGGACTCTCAATCCAAATTTGATTCGTGGCGGCCTCCGAGATGGGTCGGAGGCCGCAGGTATTTTTTAAAAGAGGATTTATTCCCAAATTTTCCCTTCTCATACATGCACTTACACAACTACACATACATTACTCACTTGTCCTTCTCTTCACCGGGGGTCCCCAAGGGGCCCCAGTCTTTATGTTGGCTAATGGCCCGCTTTAAGGGCCAGTCACCATCGTGAAATTTTGAGTCTGGTCTGGTCTGGTTAGGCCGCAGGTTTATTTAATTTATAAACTATTTAATTTCAATTTATTCATTTATTTAATTTCAATTTATTCATTTATTTAATTTCAATTTATTCATTTATTTAATTTCAATTTATTCATTTATTTAATTTCAATTTATTCATTTATTTAATTTCAATTTATTCATTTATTTAATTTCAATTTATTCATTTATTTAATTTCAATTTATTCATTTATTTTATTTTATCAAATTTCTGATTGCGCCTTTTGCGATACGATTTTATACAACTTTTTATGATTATTTATTATCCGTGCCCGTTGCACTTTCACTTTAACTTGATTAATTTGATTCTTTTTACATAATTCTTAATTTCCTTTCACCATATGTAATCTTTGACGTATCAATAAATAATGGTTTTGCCGGAGATGCCCTGGACCTCCCCCCTTCGGGGGGGGGGAGCCGAGGAGCTTACGTTTCTTCTTGCGACAGAGCCTGGGTGTCTCGCGGTTTCTCCAGCTAGGGATTCTAAAGCTTTGGGTCGCAACACAAACTTAATTCACAGGAGACTACTACTACTCTACTACTACTGAACCACACATGCGCCTCTTCCATATTCCTCTGCGGAACTTCTAACGAATTGGTGCATGTTGGAATGTGTGTGTGTGCGTATATGTGTAGTGAACGTGAAGTTTGTTTCTGCGTAATGCTTGTTGTGTGTAGCGCTTCCATCTATCAATTTTTTCTAACTGTGAGTGAAGTGTAATGATTGAATAATTGTATTGTTGTAGGCCTGTTTCTCTCTGTTAGGAGACTTTTTAACGAGGAGATCGGCTCGCATTTGCGCCTCGATGTTGGGAACCACAGAAAATCAAATTCAGCCGACCACCACTATGGCGACGGTGGGGTCGAACCCGGATCGTCGCGATATTCACAGGAGACTACGAGATGGGTCGGGTCATGACTCAAACTTGATTCGCAGAGGCTTCCGAGAAGAGTCGTACGAACCCATTTACAGCCAAGGGTTTTTGAGCTATGGATCACGACCACAAACATAATTAGTAGGGTTCTTCGAGATGGGTCGGGTCATGACCTTAGAGGAGGTATATATTTTCTTTAAGGTCATGACCCAAACTTGATTCGCAGGGGCTTCCGAGATGGTTCACAGGGATTCTAGAGCCACGGGTTGCAACACAAACTTAATTCACAGGAGACTACGAGATGGGTCGGGTCATGACGCAAACTTGATTCGCAGAGGCTTGCGAGATGGGTCGTTAAAATCTATTTACAGCGAGGAGCTCTTCAGCTAATGAGTCCCGACCAAAACTTTATTTGCAGGGGCTTCCGAGAAGAGTCGTACGAACCCATTTACAGCCAAGGGTTTTTGAGCTATGGATCACGATCACGACCACAACCATGATTAGTAGGGCCTTCGAGATGGGTCCGAGTCATGACCTTGGAGGAGGCATATATTTTCTTTAATGTCATAACACATAACATTCTACTTTTTGTTTTTTACATTGTTATATACCGAATATTATTGCGCTGGGGGGGGGGGGGGGGAGTCCGTGGATTTCATTTTTATCGGCACATTTTAAGTCACACATCCGTAGCTTTCACCTGTATGTCACGAAGTACCCATGGAAGACCAAAGGTTAAGAACCCCCCTGCTTTAGAGGAAGTTATATTATCTGAGTTGTGTTCCTGTTGGCTGGACCAGGGTCAGCAATATTGTGGTTCAACAAATTGGACTGTATCGAATCTTCCAGCATGCTTAATGACCACACTAATCTATGACCTCCCCCCCCCCACAGCAGTAGAGCTGACTATTAGGGGTCCAGTCCAGGACCCAGGAAAATGATTAAATTATTACTATTCTTTCCACACTGTAAATTCATTACATGGGCTGTCCCAGATTGTTTAAACAGCAGATATATCTGCGACCGGTGATTTCAGATAGGAAACATACTTTCAATCAGAAAAAAAAAACTTTTCAAATAACGTGCGGTTACTCAAAATGTCTTAAATTTCCCATCAGGGCCGTAACTAGGCAGGTGAACCCACACAAGGCCCACTTGGAAGAGGGGTCTGGAATAGGCCGAAAAATAGGCCAGATGAGTCCTAAAGTCAAATTTTTGCACAGGCCACAGGAATGGCTAGCTACGGCCCTGGGTAGCATTCATAATTAAATAGAAAAAAAAAAAAATTATGTAGACCCTTCGTTCCAAAACTTCGAATTAGTGAAATGCAAATACAGCTCTGAGAAGTGATTTACAAAAAATAAAAATTGCATCTTTTTAAAATATGAAATTTTTCGCAAATGACATTTCAGAGCTGTATTTGCATTTCCATAATTGAAAATTTTACCACACTGGGACTGCACAAAAAGTTGATTTCTTTCATTTGTTTTAAAGTATAAGATTCCCGCACCCTCATACAAATTTTGAGATTTTAAGTAACAGCACGTCATTTTGAATACTTTTTGCAATCGAAAGTACTGCATGTTTCTAAAGTCAATCGTTACAGAGACATAGCCTGTACTGGGGCCCGCCAAAGATCCCGGCCGCGTAATTACATCCTGAAAGATAAGGCGGGGTTAAAGATGCAAAAGGGGGTTTAAAATGCATAATGCCCCAGCGTACCTGGTTCATTTGATAAATAGTTTAAATTTACCTCTGCGTTACCGATGATTATGCATAATGCCCAAGTGCAATCGATGAATTTGATATATGGAAAAAATTCCCAAATAAGTCTAGTATGTTTGACCTACCCCGATCTCAGGGTTTGTCACGACCCCTGAAGCTGATTTTTCAAATCTCCCTGAAGTCGCCCCCCCCCCCCTATGCATAATCATCACCGGTAAAAGCAGTAACTATCAAGGATTTGTCGAATTGACCAGGGGATTGTGTATAATCGACCCTATAAATTAAATTTTTTTTAGTGTTTATCAAATTTACCAACTACCTTATTTATGTTTGGGTATTATACATAATAGACGATTGATGATTATTAATAATAACCGATTATCACATTAACCGTATAACACATACTGTCTGCTGAAGCATTTTGAACCTCTTGCTTCTTGAGCCCCGTCTCGTTTTTTAGTGACGAAATAGTGATCTTGGCCCCACGGTAAAATCCTATGTATAGGATGGAATAATGCATTCCGGCATGGGGGAGGGGGGGTCCTATGGCAGAATGTGATGACCATACCTTTATCCATCAAAGGAAATTTTATTCTGTAAAGGTGATGGAGAGAGACGCACATCCCAGAACGAAAACGCAGGAATAGATTGAACTGTGAAAACTGGCGGGAAATGAACTAGGTAGGCATCATTTCAGACTCTTAAATTGACCACCATCTTTTCCTAAATTGAGTCCAGTGGGGATGGGGAGACTTTATTGTAGAATTTCTGAGGTGTCACGTTTTGTCCTTTCAATCCAACAAAGGTGTTGATGAAACAATGATGCAAAGAAGGCTAGAGAAAAAGTGGTGAAACGCTTGCATGACCTCGCGAAAACAATAACCAGACTAGAAAATCCTGAAAAATCCCCAGGCTCGCTCATCCGCCATATTTGTTCAGAGTATGACGTCAATATTATCGCCACAGCCGATAGCTGTTCCCTATGCAGTTTTTTTTAACGATTTTACGTCCCTTTGAACTAAGGCAACTCGAATGCTGGGCAGACTCACCACTCTCAATCTCAGTTTTTTTTTCAAAGTGACGTCAAATAGCGACATAGGGAACAAGGATTGTTTGTAGCGGTAACACCGACGTCACACTTTGCGCAAAGATGGCAGATAAGTCAGCCTAGGTTTCCAGAAGTGGTCATAGTGACGGACTCGCATCGCTAGGACCCAGGTTCAAATCCCACCGTTGCCACAGTAGTGGTCGGCTGAAGATAGTTCTCTGTGGTTCCCAACTTCGAGGTGCGAATGCGAGTCGATCTCCCAGTTAAAAGGTCTTGCCACAGAGAGCAACAGACCTACAACTGTACAATTATTCAATCATCACACTTCCCTTATAGTTAGAAAATTTGACGGCAGATGGCAGCGCTATACGTAACAAGCATTAACCAAAACAGACTTCACGTTAGGTTCACAACACGTACGTGCACAGCTTCCAGGATGGCCCAGGCCTTTTTCGAGACCAACTGTTACAATCTCTTCATTGAGACAGAGCGGGCCATGATCTGGTTAGGAGGAGGAGGTTTCCAGTTTTCCTAGAAACAGTATAGAAAAATTTGTTTTGCTGCTCTAAAGCCCCGTTTACATGTGTAATATTATGGTAGCATTTGGGAGTTTTGGCAACTGCTTGACGACTTTATTCCCTCGTAGGGAAAGAGGAGGAAAAATTTACATCCTCTTCTATGAGGATTTTTTGTGGGTGCATACTCGATTTCCAATAATGCTTTGCGATTTTTCCCTGTATTGCGGAATGAAAAAAAACAAACCGGATTTTTCATTTCCCATGGAAACGTGGCTTAAGATGGAAGGCGGAGTCCGCTCGGTATATTCCACGCGCCTTAAACCCGACAAGTGCATGTTTTAATTTGAGCTGAAGTGACCCAGAGTGGATCAACGCCACCCATAGAACAAGGCCCTCCCCCCCGCACGAAGCTCGTGACGTCACTGAAGATCGTCATTTCACCTATGGTGACTGTATAAGGATATAGTGGTTATGTAGTGGCAATTAGATACACTTATATAGTGGCTATAATTTCACCTATTGCCATTGGATATACTGCGAAAAAAGGTAAAGATATCCCATGCCGGCCTGCTATATCCAATGTCAATAGGTGAAATGGCCTTCTTCAGTGACGTCACGAACTTCGTGCGGAGGGGCCTTGTTCTCTAGGTGGTGTTGAGTGGATCCGGGGCATGGAATGGGAGCGATAGCTCTCCCTAATAGCCCAATACCATGGGGGAGAAATGGATCTCTTTCGTAAAAACACGGGCGATGGCACAACACCACCACCTACAGAACAAGGCCTCCGTGCGAAGCTTGTGACGTCACTTAAGGCCATTTTACCTATTACCATTGGATATAGCAGGCCGACGCATGCGATATCTTTACCTTTTTTTGCCGTATATCCAATGGCAATAGGGGAAATGGCCTTCATCAGTGACGTCACGAGCTTCGTGCGGAGGCCGTGTTCTGTAGGTGGTGTTGGATGGCAGCGACCATTAATACACAATAAGCAACTGTTTATAATCCACAAATACCCCTTCAACTCTCGTAACACTTTATCCATCATAATATTATTTCCAGACACGAATTCCGAGTTGTTTATCGTTAAGATAAAAATCTAAGAAACCTGATTGTTATCTGCGGTTTTTGTTCAGCTGTTGTGTAATTTTTGTTCCTTGTTTGTTTTTTTTGCTAGAAATACGTGGTGGTGCACGAAGTTGGCCACGCGCTCGGCCTCAACCACGAGCAGTCGCGTCTGGACAGAGATCGCCACGTGAGAGTCTTATGGCGGAACATAGCCCTTGGCGGAAGGCCTCAGTTCTGGAGAGGGCTGGACAATCCGTACGGGGTCGAGTACGATCTCACGTCGATCATGCACTATCATCCGCAGGTAAGAAAGACGGGAGTTTAGGTAGCGCTGTTCTCTTCTTTTACCCTTTGCGGTCCAGAGTTTTTTTCGGTACTATGTTGGGGTTTACGGAAACTTTGCCCCCGACATTTTGCCTGCCCTGACAATATGATTGACGACATAGGTGAGTGACTGTATGAGTGTTCGAGTGAGTGACTGTATGAGTGTTCGAGTGAGTGACTGTATGAGTGTTCGAGTGAGTGACTGTATGAGTGTTCGAGTGAGTGACTGTATGAGTGTTCGAGTGAGTGACTGTATGAGTGTTCGAGTGAGTGACTGTATGAGTGTTCAAGTGAGTGACTGTATGAGTGTTCAATTAAGTGACCACATAAGTGGCAAAGTAAGTGGATGAGTGACCATACAAGTGACCAAGTAAATGATCGTATGAGTGGGCGATCATTTGTGTGACCAGTGAGTGGGCGATCATTTGTGACCATGTGAGTGAGTGTGTGAATAAATGAATGAGTGACCATTTATGTGACCAAGTGAGTGTGTGAATAAATGAATGAGTGACCATTTATGTGACCAAGTGAGTGTGAATAAATGAATGAGTGACCATTTATGTGACCAAGTGAGTGGGCGATCATTTATGTGACCAAGTGCGTGGATGAGTGACAGCATGAATGACCAATTGAGCGACCGTATGAATTACCAAGTGGGTGATTATATGAGTGACCAAGTGAGTTTCCAAGTAAATACATAGTAAATTGACCGTATGAGTGATCAAGTGAGTTGAGCATTTTACCCCCCGGACATTTCACCTGCATCGTATGAGTGACCAAGTGAGTAATCCTGTCAGCAACCAAATAAGTGACTATGTTAGCGATCAAGTGAATGACTCTGTGAGCAACCAAGTGGATGAGTCTGTGAGCAACCAAGTGGATGAGTCTGTGAGCAACCAAGTGGATGAGTCTGTCAGCAACCAAGAGAGTGACTGTCATTCATAACTGTCATTCACTTGGTCACTCATACGGTCAGGGCAAGCGAAATGTACCGGGGAGAAGTGCTGGAGGCGAAATTTCCGGATATTCTATGTTGGTACAGTTCGTACTTAATATCGCTTCTCTCTCACTGAGGAAGACCCCCCTGGATGATAGCTCTATTGCGTTTTTATTTTTTGGCTTTACTAAGAAGCCAAATCCACGGGCGCCTTCCTGCGATCGAAAGGAGGTTGCTGTAACAATGAAGTAGGTACCGGTTTCCCCTGATGTCGATTCCACCACGACATAGGACCGCAAAAGGTCAAATGCTTCACAATATTTCCCAATAATTTTCCTAGGCAAAATTTCTATATATATACAGTCTATCCTTTGAATATAAATGATTCATGTGGGGAAAAACTATTTGAATCAATCTTCTCTCTCTCTTCCTTAAATAGGGAATCATATGACTGAGAGGTGAAATATAATTTTTATTATTTCAATATACAAGGTCCGATCGAGAGGTTCCGAACTTACACTGTTAATCCCAAGTTTTCATCTCATTTTTATGGATCATCTTAGAACTGATTTCCTCGGAACTGCTTAAACCGGTTACAATGCCACTAATTATACGCCATCTAGAGGGTGTTTTTTGACAAGGTGCCGTGCAGCCCTTCTGCTGTACTGAATTGCTGCTATCAAAATGTTCAAAATTTGCGTATTCATATCCCTCAGGAATGGAAAAAGCCCCTGTCAGCGCGTACCTTATGAAGATGCTGTCAGTCTTGCGGCAGCCCTAATGTAAATGAACTAAGACGTTGAATTATGAACAAAGTAGGTAAAAATAAATACAAATGCGACTAATATAATCTAAGGTGGCCTCAGGCTCTCTTACCTCGGATTATTGAGACTACTGTATGTCGAAAGCATGAAGACGTAGGCTTTAGTCCACAGTAAATTCCTGTAAGATTCACTTATCTTCATAACGGCCCTATTCACCGACATGGTTTAAACCAGTGATTTCCAACGTGGGAGTTAACGCCCCCTGGGGGGGGGGGTATAACAGGATTCCTCTGGGTTAGATTGCGATGGGAGAAACAAATTTCTGAACAAGGGGGCGATGGGACAAAAAAGGTTGGGAAACTATGGTTTAAACCTGTTTCCCAAAGTGGGCGATGGAAAGGTCCAGGGGGGTGACAGAAGCTATACGAGTATAACATGGGATCCTATGGGTTCGCTTGAGTTGGGGGGGGGGGGCGATTAGAGAAAAAATTTATCTGAAGAAGGGGACGATGGAACAAAAAGTTTGGAAAACTATGGTTTAAACTGTAGTCACAATTTTTTTGGATAACAGATCAACATAGATTGGTTATAAACCTGAATTTAACCAATATCCGTGTCGATCTCTTATCAAAAAATTGTGAATATAGTTCAAACCATGTCGGTGAATACCGCCCTAACTTCAGCTTCTTACGCTTTCATTTCTTTCAGGAGCAGTTCGAGAACTTTTTGATCGCAACTTGAATACGTACATGATTGTTTCAGTTCACGGGTTTTGATCAATAATCGTTTCACATTTTTCCAGTCTTTCAGCAGTCGAATGTTCGAGAGGAACACCGTGGTCAGCAAGAACCCTCACAATCAGCGTCTCGTCGGCCGCAAAAGGGAGAACCTCAGCTTCCGCGACGCAAAGCTCGTCAACTTCATGTACCGTTGTGATGGTATAGGAAAATATTGATTATCTTATATATCCTGAGATCGATCAGATTTGCAGCGATCTGATTTAATACGATATCATATCACTCATGCTGATTTTTCTTTCTTTCATAAAGACAAATGCCCGAACAGAGGGTCAACTCGATGCCAAAATGGAGGTTACCTTGGACCGTACCGAGAAGACTATGGCTCGAGCTCGTGTCCGTGCATCTGTCCACCCCATACGACGGGAGATCGCTGTGAAACTATCTATCGAGATTATTACGGTAGAGACGGATTCTTCTGATAAAGCTGGTACCACATTCGTGTCCAGCCTGGCCCAATATCTATACGTTCCAAGGTGTGTCATAATTAGTAGTGTGGGCTGGTCTACCATTGAGAATGACAGTGAAATGTATTGAAAGGCTCGTCCAGGACCTTCCAGCTTCCAATCAAACTCAAGGGGGTGACTTTCAGTCAGCCACACGTTGGTCGAAGAACGCCAACATCACAACACGCTGTTGGCGTATTACTTCCTTGGAGAGTGTTCTGGAAGCCAATATTCGCCAAGGAACATTGGACTAGGCTGGGTCAGTATGTAGCCAGATTATGCCTTTGGGGCTTCATTGCAGCAGCGAGAAGCAAACATTGGAAGAAAATATTGGCCAGGCTGGATACGAGTGTGACCCTAGCTAAATATAAAGGGTGAAGGTTCATTTGTTCATAATTATTGAGAGATCGATTATTCGGTGATTATACATGCTTCGTTTTATCGTTTCAGATCCTCCACCTTGTGGTGGGAACATCACAGATGAAACTGTGATAGAGTCGCCCGATTACCCAAACAGAACGGAGCCTGAAATGAGCTGCAGTTGGTGGATCAAGGTGAGGCATCGGATATTCTTCGAACACTTGTCTGACTAGTCTGGTTCGAAAAGTCTTAATCATGGGTACACAACCTCTAGCCCACGGACTAAATGCGGCCCACCAAGAGGTTCCACTCGGCCCACGAAAATTGTTCCGGGAGAAGAAGTGTCAATAAACACAACATAAAAAAGGTCTAAGCCGACCATATTTCCTTCATAAAAATACAAGAAATCGGGATCCATTTGGGATATCACCAAAAATGATATTATCGCAAAAAATGTTACTTAAGGTTGTCAATTATAACGAAAAAAAATTGTTAAAGGCAAGTAAAATTGACAATTGTAGCGAAAAAATTGTCGAAGGAAAGTAAAGTAGCCAATTACAGCCAAAAAAACAGCCAAAGACAAGTGAAGTTGCCATTTATAGCCAATAAGTTGTCGAAGGCAAGTAGAGCAGCCTTGTTACAGCCAAAAAAATTGTCAAAGGCAAATAATCAAAACGGGAAAATTTTACGAAGTTGGAACGACCCTAATTAACGGTGACAACGACCGAACGACCCGAATGTCCGATAAAATGCAGGTCGTATGGTTCATTCTATACGTGCAATTTTCTGTCCAGCGAGCGGCAGAATCACCGCATATCTGGCCCGCGGACTGTAAAGGTTGTGCATTCCTGGTCTAAATGAACCTTATATCTCGAAATTTTTGTTTTTACTCCCGCACAGGCTCCGTGGAGGCAAGAAGTGGAAGTGGAGTTCGAAGATTTCTCATTCAAGGATCGCCTCCAGCAACAGTCCAGTTCTTTCTACGGCAGATGCGTTAAAGAGCACGTCGAGATTCGGACGGAAGACATCTACAATGGCAACTTGTGAGTGGCATCATATACTTGTGCTTCAATCTTTTTTTCTCTTCAATTTCCAACAATTGATTACACACTTCTTTTGGTCACACGACTTCAACATGGCCCAGATCAGATCACTCAAGCGCGCGAAAAACAGTTCCAGAACACTTAAGTGACCTGTGGCACAGTTCCAGAAAACTCAAGCGACCCGCGGCACATTTACAGATCATGTAAAAGACCCGTGGCACAAGTAGCAAATCACTCAAGTAGCCCGCGACACGTTTTCACATCATCGAAGCGGCCCGTATTCTCAAAAGGTTGAACACCCTTGTCCTAAACGAGTGTTTCCCAAAGTGAGCAATATCGCCCCCGGTGGGCGATAGAAGCTACGGGTATAACATAGGAACCTATGGGTTCGACTGAGTTGGGAGGTCGATGAAAGAAAAAATAATTTAAAGAAGGGAGGGAGGCGAAATATGGAAAAAAGTTTGGGAAACCCTATCCTAAACAGGGTGCACTCACTATACAGGGTGCTTGAAAAAGAATCGCCCGATTTGAAATGCGTATATTACGAAAAATGTTGAACATACACTTAAGATTTTTACAAAGTAAATTAAAGGTACTCATTGTGTCCACCTTGGGATGCACAGCATACGTCTATACGGAAGTCAAATTCGTCCCAAATTTCTGTGAGCACGTTTGCATCTACTACTGCTGTTATGCGTATCTTCAGTTCGGCTAACGTAGCTGGAAGGGAAGGCATATAAACGTAGTCTTTTATAATCCCCCCCCCCCCCCCCACAACAAGAAATCGCACACTGTGAGGTCCGGCGATCTTGGATGCCAGTGACGTTTAACTGAATCGTCAGGTCCCGTACGGCCGATCCATCGTTTAGGAATGCGATCGTTCAAAAATTCTCGAATGTCCAAGCTCCATTGTGGTGGTGGTACCTCGTCCGGCTGGAAAATGAAGTCATCCGAATTGGTTTCTAAGTGCGTGAAAAGCCAATATTGACGACAAACACTGCCTCGGCCTCTTTAATGGTTTATGTCGTGTGGGCTTGTCAACTCTTTTATTGGGCTAACTAGTGGGCACCACGCCGCTTTTCCCTGTGGTCCAGTTAGTGGGCCTCTACCTCTTTTCCCATTTTCTAGGTTTTCTCTTCACGTGGGTTGTCAGCTTCGGGTTCGCTGGTCCAGAGGCAGATGGTTCGCTATTTTCTGACGCGGAGGTAGATTTCTCCGTGTATCGGCGTCTGGCAGATAGTCTCGTTGATCGCCTTAGCAGTGTCGGTACTTGTTGCATCTGCTACGGCTCGTTCCGCAGGAATGCAACAAGATCTGCCAATTTTCTCGTCGGTTCAGGTCTGCCCAGGATATGGCCGCACCCGCCTGACGGTATGATTGAAAGAAGCTAAAATTTCCTTCTAAATTTATCAATTGCTAACACAGATGCCGGAAACTGAGGGCTGTTTTTGAGCCCCTTTCCTCAATAAATTTTATGAGGGTGCGGTGCTGAGCCAATAATTGATGAATATATAATGCAACACAAACCCTCCACCCCAAGAATAAATTTTTTATTGTGGTGGGTCAAGAGCTCGTTCTAGAGACTGAACCCGCCGAAGATTTGGGCAAGCCTTACTACGGAAGAAAGGCTAACTGTATTTAATTTTTGTAAATTCATGTAAATTTATATCTCAAGGACATTACAATTTTTTTAGATAAGTTTTTTCCTCAAAATAAAAAAACAAAGATGATATTTTTTCATAGATAGATGTCGTGGCTTCTCATTTCCATCAAATGTACATTATCCATTGAATTTTATCTGAGGTAGGCAACCTATCTCATTTATGATCAGACTAAATCCCAGTTGCAATGCTAACGGCCGTATTCACCAACACAGTTTAAAACTGCTAATAGCAGGTGAAAGGATTGGTTAAATTGGGAATTTTAACCAATCCGTCGCTAATCGTTTAAACTGTGTTGGTGAATACGGCCGCTAGTCTGGTCCCATTTATGATAGGTAGGGCTCGGATTTTTATGCCCTAAAGATGAAACGTCGTTGCTGATAGGTTTAAAGAAAACTTGAATTTAAAGATCAGCAATGACGTTTGATCTTTAGGGGCATAAAAATCCGAGACCTAATGATCAGACTAGACTATATTTGTGACTAGAAAAATTAGTGTGTAAATCTGTCTACTCTTTTTACTGAAATGCGCAAAAGCAAAATGGAAGCGATATTTCCATTTCTGATGCATTTTTATTAAAAGAATTCCACGGGTAATACCAAGAGTAAACTTGAACTTATGGCAATTTATTCCAGATATTATTCAAAGTATATTCAAGATATCGTTCTAAATTTATTGATATCATTACCCATAAATTGTTGAGCTATCAGTAGGGCTCGCGCGGATTTTAAGGGTATCAAAAATGCTCGGTTAAAAAACCTTAATTTCCGGTTTTTTTAACCGATCAGCAACGACGCGTTTCATCTTTAGGTCATAAAAATCCGAGTCCTGGTCATCAGTATAACCTTTGCATGAATACATTACACTAATAGCTACGTGCACGATATGGTCAATTCTTCGATTTAAATTAACAACCCGATCTTGGTTAATGTCACGCATAAAAACGGAATATAATGTGATATTAGTGAACACATTTTACAAGCAATAATATTAGTTGCATTACCAAGTTCGGTTGGAAATTTTGTTCCGTCGGCATCAGGAGAGACAGGGCAACAACTTTCCCATTGGAAGTTAAAGCACGGGGACCATATAAAAATTTAGAATTTTTTATTTTGTTACACACTGTATTTTGACTCTCAAAACTGGTACAGGGTAATTTTTGAAAGCCTGTTGAGCATTTTTTAAATTGGAATCATACCTCTACGACGGACGGTTGATGAGATGAAGCATAGTTTCCCAAACTTCTTGTTCCATCGCCCCCTTTATCAGAATTATTTTCTCATCGCCCTCCCCCCACCCAACTAAAGTGAACCTATAGGATCCTATGTGAAATTCGTAGCTTCTATCGCCCCTGGATCATTCCATCACCTACCAGGGGGCGATATTGCCCACGCTGGGAAACACTGAGATAAAGGGTCTGCTAGCACTTACACACAGGACACCCTGCATATTCAAAAAAAGACTAGAATGTATATGCGTACGCCATCTGTACGTCATGCTCTGCTCTTCATTTTAAGAACTTCGTGTTAAAAAATATCGTTTCCAAACTTCGTTTGGAAAAAAAATCCAGATGATTCTTGGATGATGGGAGGACGCTGAGGGTTGAGTAAAAGATGTTTCAAATGAGAGCCTCACTTAAGAAATTGCCCTAATTGTGCCCTAAATACAAAGAGTATTTAGATTCTTATTGAAATCCCTCTCTCTCTCATGTATACTTTTTTCCCCATTTTGTTTTGCAGCTACTGCGGTACTGACATCGCACCCGGTACGAAAATGCGATCCAGAGGTGGGGACTTCATCATCTTGATAAAAGCTGACGATTCCATGGAAGGACGAGGATTGAGAGCCAAAGTCAAGTTCGTTTCAAGGAGCTGAGAGTCGAAAAGGAATCACTCATTTGAACTCTCCGTCACAGTGACTCTTTTTTCCGTGTGGATCACGGAAACATTTCCTCATAGCAGTACTCATTAGTGTGAAAATGTTCATTGTAACCCTCACATTTTGTTACTCACGAAAATTGAGTAATTAAATATATTTGTTCTTTGTTATTTCATGTGTTTTTTTGAGTAGTTAACATCGGGGGGTGGGGGCCTTAAATCTCTATTCATCCCGTATATACGGGACTCAAGCTCGTACGCAGGATGGTGCGTTGCATTGTGTATCAATTAATTTTTTTTGGGGGGTGCTCAAACAGCTTCAGCCCCCTTGTTCCGGCGCCTATGGGGTGATAGTGCATTTGATGACCACCCCATTATCCATCAATTTTCTCCCCTACAAGTGAAAACATCATTGGTCCCTGAAAATGTGCTTTACGTCTATAAACTTCCCAAAAAAATAACTTTTAACCAATTAAATTTTTAAATAACCAATTAAACTTTTCCACGGCCTTGAGTAGAAATAAGGCTTCACCCAACTATTTGCCACACATTTTTAACTATTTGCCAACATTTGCTACATTCAGTGCCGTCTTAACGCATGGGCTTACCCCAACACGGCCCGGGGGCCTCAGGAAAACGAGAAGTAGTTGAATTTTTCGAGAATTGGCTAGGTAGGGCCTCAGAAAAATCAATTTTCCCGGGGCCCCATGATGCTCTTAAGACGGCCCTGGCTATATTGCCTCCTCTAGGCTAAGATCTTTGGTGGGTTTCTATAAAATTAATTTATAGGGGAAAATATTAATAGAGGGACCTGGAGCCCTGTCATACTCCTCCTTTGTGGTGGCCAGGCTGGATTTTCACAATGCTATGAAAGCGTCAAAAGTATATGACCGTTGTGCGGCAAGGGAGCCACTGGTAATAGCCCACCGCCATGGCCATGGGTTGAATATCCCCGAATTAGCGGCTCACTTCCCAAGCCCTAATTTACTACAGGTACAACTCCCTATAACCCCACTTAGCTACCATTTTCTAAAATTATTAACCATTTAGTAAAAGGTTAATAATACTAAATACTAAATGCTCATGTGGTGACCGCGTGTAAATATGAATAAGGTAAGAAAGCTACAGACAGGTAAGTGAGAGATGGCTAAGTATAACGTGAGGGGAGCTGCTGGTAAATGATGGCTAATGAGTCACTAATTAATGATCACTAGAACAATGGAACCGAAATTTAGGTTCCGCTTGCATACACAGATTAGAAGTGTAGCACGGGTCATCATTTAGACTCACAGAATGCCCACCACAAAGTCTCACCGAAATCCAATCGAGAGCCTACGGGACTTGTCAAAGAGGAATCTGATAAGTCATTCAGCTCTTCGTCGATCCACCAAATATCTTGATAACATATCTGGCTAAAAGTGAAAGTTGGGTTACGGCATGAAGTCTCGTAAAATCAATGCCATGACCAGTGGCGTATGTTATGGTGACCATGGGGCTTAGCGGGCTATAGCCCAAGGCGGCAAGTTCAGAGGGGGGGCAAATTTTAGGAATGACTGGCTATGAAAATTAGTACATAATGCAAGAACGGGAAACAAAAGTTTATAATCATGAATCCGCCTCCGCCCAGAGAGCGAGAGACTATACTACTGCTAAACCGGACATACACCTCGTAGACATTCCTCTGCGGAGTTCCAACGAATCGGTACACGTCGGAACGTGTTGTGTGAGTGTGTGTATATGCATGTTCGTCCGAATTTTGCTTGTTTCGTGCACTTGTTAGTGCTGCCATCTGTGTTCCATATTTTAAAGTAAAGATGGTAAACGCTTGAATTTCCATGTCAGAATCGTGTTGTGGGAGCCTGCTCTCTGCGGAGAGACGTCTATAGGGCTAGAGACTAGGCGGGTGAGTGATCTAGAGAGTTTGTAAGCACGTGAGTGAGCAAATGAGTGATCTACAGCATGTGAATGACAGAAACAGCGACCTAGAGAGCCTGTGAATGACCAAAAGAGTGTGCGAGCATGTGAATGACCAAAAGAGTGTGAGAGCATGTGATGAGTGACCAAAGGAGTGGCCTAGATAGTGTCTGAGGACGAGAGTAACCAATACAATGTGCGAGCATGAGAGTGTGACCTATAGAGCGTGTGAGCATGAGTGACTTAAAGAGTATGTAAGCATGAGTGATTTAAAGAGTATGTAAGCATGAGTGATTTAAAGAGTATGTAAGCATGAGTGATTTAAAGAGTATGTAAGCATGAGTGATTTAAAGAGTATGTAAGCATGAGTGATTTAAAGAGTATGTAAGCATGAGTGATTTAAAGAGTATGTAAGCATGAGTGATTTAAAGAGTATGTAAGCATGGGAGTGACCAAAAGAATACGCAAGAAAGCATGTGAGTGACCACAATGGCACGCAAGCATGTGAGTGGCCAAAAGAATGACTTTGAGACTCGGATATATTTACAGGCGCGGGGTGAACAAGTGGATTATAGCACAGCGCGGCGAATTCGAAGAATGAGTGTTCAAGAAAATAAGTCTAGAATGAGAGGAGGGTGGTAAAATTTCCGTAGCCCACGGGCAGCAAAACCATAAATACTGGCTATTTATGGCTATTTATTAAGCATAAAATTATTCGGCTACGACGAATACGTGTAGTAATTCGTCTGGCCAAGGACAATTCATGCTGTGTGCGCCAAAAATGGTCCTCATAATGTGCGCAAATGATTGTTTTTCGCGGAGTTTTCATGTTTTCAATCCAGGTGTTCAATAAGATACATTCTTCGAGAAAAGGTATCGGAAAGAGACTTTTTTTTTTTTACCGGTTCGTTAAGTCACAGTCGGAGCAGAACTTCACGACTTTTGAAAAAATTTCGTGTGGAAGGCGGAAGTCTGGATGCTGAGCAAATAATAATTCAATGATATTCGGTAGGTCACTGTTTAAGCCAGACATTCAATACACTCATGAAAAACTGTCTAAATAACTCTCAGAAACTCAAAGCTTCTGAAAAAAATAGAACTAAAAGATATTTAAATACGTTTACATGAAATGAAAAACGAAACAGAATGATTTCCGGAGAAAAGTAATAAGTTATCATATATCGTGAGAGACGACTTAACCAAGAAAACAACCACAAAACACCATGGTTGCAATAAAGGCATTCCTTTCAACTGCTAATTCGAAAAATAGATGGCAGCATGAAATTAAAACGTATGATACCAGACGCATACACTGGAGGGCACATTACTTGGAGACGGTCTTAACATTAAGCAGTTCTAGGTGACAGCCTGACGGGTGGGTGAAAAAACAATGAGGCGCTTGTCGTGTGGACGAAATCGCCCTGGTTTGATTTTGTAATACCGTCGAATCCCGTTATAACGAACGCCAAGAGACCGGAGGAATCACTTTGTTAAAACGAAATTTCGTTATAAAGGAATTCCGGGTTACCTAGCATTGTTCCTATGTAAACTTATTTGGGGGATTAGAAAAGTGTTCGTTAAAACGAGATTTTCGCTATAATGGTATTCGTTAAAACGGGATTTGACTGTAATTTCAATATTGTTGCATCTCCGTGGTATATTAGTTAGTGCACTTGCCAGAATCACACTTGTACCAGGGATCAATTTCCAGCGGAGACAACAACCTCGTCTCTCCAAAGTTCATCTCTGCATTCATATCCAGAAAGTCTCTTTCTTTGGTGTAAGTCATAGGCGAAGATAGACTTGGAAGTCTGGGGGGGCACCGTCATTATTGTTGGGGGGGAGGCACGATGATGTGATGATGATGTCAATTCATATATACATTAGATCAGTCGACTCCACCTTTGACGCTGGGGGGCGGGGGGGGGGCATTCCCCCACCAGTATCTCCGCCCATGCCTTGCGTGTAATCAATACTGTTTGTTAATTAAAAAGTCGATTTTTTTTTTCATTTAAAAGTTGTTCATATTTGGCTACGCATGAATAAGCATATATTGATAAAGGAGGGGGAGGGGGAGGGGCATGAATTTTTCTTTGCCCAAGAGCACCAGGTACTCTTGTACCGGCCCTGACATTACTACATCGTTCAAACTTAATCGGTAGTGAATCAACCGAGGGTAATGGATGGAGGTTTAGGTTTTTGGAGACCTACGTTCAGGAAAGGAATTCAGCTGGCTGTGCGGTCGTGATGGGCTCGCATCGTGAAGACCAGGGTTCGATCCTGATGGGCAGCACAGTGATGGCCGGATAAAGACGGTTTTCCCAACTTCGAGGAGTGAATGCAATCTTCCCATTAAAAAGTCCCGTATTAGACTGCGATGGTACATCATATTCAGAATTAACGTCAAGCCGCTATACGGTCGTAGGGGTCATCGTAATGGACTCGCATCATGAGGATATGTTCGAACCCCAATGAAAGCATAGTGGTGGTCGATTTCTCCCCACTGGAAACAATTAGGCCTACAAAATATAAAATTCAAAAATTCACGCAACGGGCAAAAATGACTTGCCGTGTTGTTTGCTTTGTGCTGATGCTCATTTCTTGAACACATAACAGGCAAAACGTTGTACCTAACACGAGAAACAAACACACATGGCGCATTCCGACATGCACCAGTTTGTTAGAAGTTCCTCAGAGTTATTTAAGTTGCATGTGTGGTTTAGCAGTAGCCTAAAGTTCCCAAACAACACTAGATACACATGCACAGAAGTTTGCGGCACAACTCCCTAGAAAGGAGGTGAAACCGGAAGTAAATTGCCTAATGACGATAGATCGGAGTTCTGCTCGGCTTAGAGGGAAAAGAATTCATAAAAAAATGAGGAAAACAAAGGAATCTCCAATGGCTCAAGCGTAAGGGATGACATGAGGTCGCAGTATCTCGTCTGCATACCTTCGGGCCGTCAAAGTGCCATTCCGAATGATATGCAGGTCCGTACGTCCGCCTATGCTGATTCCACCCCATACCATCCAACCAGCTCGTCTGTATTGTGACCTTTTCACGAACGAATGCGGGGTTATTTCGAGTGCCCTCGTCCCTCCATACCAGAACACGTCGGGTGTCACACTCCAGACTGAATCGGGACTCGTCTGTAAACAGCACTTGGCTCCAATCATGTTGCTCCCAATCTCGATGTTCAGCAGCCCATCTTCTTCGGGCCGCACGGTGGCGTGGGGTCAACGGAATGCAGACCATTGGCCTACGTGAATAGAGCCCTCCCTCATGAAGCCGATTACGTACTGTTTGGCTGGACACCCTTCGTCCTGTTGCCAAGAGCAACAGTCTTTGCAGCTGCGTAGCATTCTCTGCTCTGTTTCGACGGGCTGTTAACCGTACATACCGGTCATCAGTTGCTGTAGTGGCGCGTGGCCGACCTTGCCCTGGTCGACGTCTAACATTTCCTGTTTCTTGGAATCGATTCCACAGCCTTGCAACAACACTTCTGGCGACTCCAACGCGACACTACGTTGTGTTTGCCCGGATTCCAGTCTGCCTATAACACGCCATGCCATGGATTGCGGTAAATCACGTTGCTGAGACATCCTCAAGTCACCTTGCCCCAAAAAAAAAATACTGCGCAATCGAATTTCACAGTTACGGCAGTAAAACAGACGTTTCTGCAACATCCCGATTTCTGCCCTTATCTCCTTTTTCTGGTTTTTGACGTCATGAACTTTGATTTGCATATGAAGTTTTCTTCTTCCGTTTCCTGCTAGGCTTTAAATTATGGATGATTCATTTTATGTTACTTATCGGTATACATCTTTGCGTAATTTTGTTAAAACCATGTGCTCCCCTAATTGTTTTGAGCAGTGTATATATATATATATATATATATTGAAACATATATATATATATATATATACAGTATATATGTTTTCAAAATTTTCTTTTTCTGGTGCAAAGGTATTTTTTAATGAAGGCGGTAAGTACAAGATTTTTCAAAGAGAGTACAGTCAAACCTCGTTAATGAGTCACTCTTGGGAGAGCAAAAATATGACTTGATATGCGGAGTGACTCATTAAACGGAGTAAGCCATAGCTGTGCCATTTCCTGCCTGAAGATTATAGGGACTTCCAAAAAGTGATCCGGTAAGCGGAGTGACGTGTTAACCGGGTGACGCACTAACGAGGTTTGACTGTATATATGTCTTGCAAAAAAACCAAATAAACATACACTGATAAACGAATTTTTATCTTTAGGTGTGCAATTTTGTTTCTCTGGAAAGAAAAACAATTCCGGAAACCCGGAAAATGAGGGCAAGAGGGTAAAATTTCAAAAACTTCTGAGGACGCTTCATTTGACATTAAAAGGTAGTGGTACAGGGACGTATATAGAATCTACTTTTGAAGGGGGCACAAAAATATTCTTCCGGAGAAGTTTGGACAAAATGCTTCTTGAAGGGTGGTAACACTTTCAAAAAACATCTAAATTCACAGAATCGGTTAAAATATTATATAAGAGGCATCTTCTTTCGAAATATTTTTTGACTGAAATATTGATTTTTTTTTTCCTAATTTTTAGTCAGTTTGGGGAGGGGGCATGAGCCCCTCACGCTTCCCCCGCTCGTATACCTTCTAGTAACCCTATTCAACGGAAAATAAGGTCACTATAGGTTTGAAAATACAGAAATTAGGACGCATCCTTAGTGACGTGTCTTTTCTCAATTTTCGCTACAGATGGCATCACTATCCTGACCATAAAACCGGCCACAACAATAATTTTTCCCAACTGAAATAGAACTGCTAAAAAAAGCAAAAAACAGAAAAAGTTCTGGGAATTTCGACGGCTAGGGTCGATGGAGAAAAAACCCCGTAAAAACACTCATGCCAATGAAGGGATATATCGGATGATGTTGCCACTCTTCGCTGTCCGAGTGACATCATCTTCAGATAAGTTGTCATCTGGTAGCAAAACAAGGTGCCGCTGTGGTGGTCGAGTGGTCATACTTACGGACCCGCATCGTGAGGATCCGGGTTCGAACCCCACCGTCGCCACATTAGTGGTCGGCTGTAGTTTGTTTCCTGTGGTTCCCATCTTTGAGGCGCAAATGCAAGCCAATCTCCCCCATTAAAAAGTCTCGCCGCAGAGAGCAGCAGGCCTACAACGATACAATTATTCAATCACTACGCTTCACTCATAGTTTGAAAAACTGGTGGCAGATAGCAGCACGACACATAACAAGCATTACACAGAAACAAACTTCACGTCAGGTTTCACTACACGTGCACGCACATTCAAACATGTACCGATTCGTTAGAGGTTCCGCAGAGGATTATGGACGAGGTGTACATGTGTGGTTTAGTAGTGTGTAGGCAATGTGAGCTTCCGCCTGAATCAGTGCCATCTTAAAGCATGAGCCCACCAGGCGAAGAGGGGGCACACAAAAATGAGATCTGGTAGAAATTTTCGAGAAGTTGTTTGGTAGGGCCTCAGAAAAATAAATTGGCCCGGGGACCCATGATACTCTTAAGACGGCCCTGGCCTGAATTACGTCCGACCGTCCATGTACGGCCTGTTCAGTGCACACGAGCTCTAAGGAACGATTGAGGTATTTGTTGCCTTTGTAGTCTAGCGGTCTGGGGCGCTCACCCGGCAAGGGAGAGGATGTGGGTTCAATTCCCTCGAAAGGGCAGTAGAATTTTCTCTCTTTCCTAAATACATCTCCGCATCCGCCAGCAGTTATAAACCTTCGTATGAAGATTTTCAACAGATTGATAGCAGATATATGTTTCAAAATGGGGGAAAAGTTTCCTAAGAAAACAAAGGAAAATATTTCCGGAAACCAAAAAAGGAGGTCAAAAAGGCGAATTTTTCGAAACGTAGGAGGACGCTTGAAATGACATTAAAAAGGAGCATGCGTGGTAACCCCAGCGACAGGAATCTGATTCTCTTGATAATAGTGGTTTCATATCTGTTGAAGACAGACGGAAACAAATGCCAAAATTTTTTTTAATGGTGACATTGCAGTTGGTGCTTCCATCTATGTTTCACGTGAGAAACTATCCAAACAATACGAGTCCAGCATTTGATTTTTATTTATTTTTTTTTTTTTATTGAAATCTGACAATCCCATATCCCAGAGTGAAAACTTATTAATAAAATCTAGTGTTGCTGTGAGGCCTTCACTCGTCATATTTTTTTTGTTAAAAAGAACTTTTGTCATGACTGAACGGGTCTTTGAAGAACGACTCGTTTCGATTCGTTCGTTCCTCCGGCTCAGGCCGTTGCGGTGAGGTGCGGGGGCTCATGGTAATAATTTTTACGTTGTTGTTATCGTCACAACTCTTTCGTTTGTATGTTCAGCCGCGTTGCCGCCACCACCGCTCGTATATTCAGCGGCGGCTTTTGAAAAATTTGAAAGATTCGCCTCGCAGCTTGTTAAAGATTCGGCAATTTCGGCTTTTAATTGTATAATTCTCATTTTTTTGTTGTTGTTGTTAGTTCAACTGCGAGCTGCTTCCTCCTGGAAAAAGACTCCTCCTCATTAACTCCCGCGATTTCCTTGAACTTGGCTTCCGGATCGATTTCCCCCCCCCCCCAATAATTTTATATATTGTTTATAAAAAAGAATTTAAAAAAAAATGCATAACGTTTCCAATGTGCTGAGAGGCCTCGCATCGAAGAAAACCTCGTTGATGTTGGGCCAGGGTGCCCAATGGCAATCGAGGCAATGTACCACCGCCAACACCATCGTCCATACCCTCAGTGTCAAGAACCAGATCGAAAACAAGCGCAAGGAAGCCTTCTTGGGTGGTGGTCAGCAGAGGATCCAGGCTCAGCACCGGAAAGTGAGAAACTTTTTTTTGTTTTCCTCATCGAATTACATTTATTCACTCAAATGAAATAAAACGGCAACGAAACAAATTTCTATGAGACTGTCGTTCCCAACCTGCGGTACTTGCGCTCCTGGGTCGCACCGAAATTTGTCAGCGATAGTGGAAAACAAAAAAAGAGCCTCCTATGAATTTGGGGGGGGGGGCGCACACAACCCTCAGTTGGAAATAAAGATGACATCTATTGGTGGTCACCTCAAGCTCTTTAGGAAAAATATCTTCTTTTCAATATTTTTCTCCAGGTTTTAACCTGGGATCTGAAGGCAACCTTCACGGAGGGTAGATGAGCATCTTACCATCACGTCACATAGGCACAACTGACTGAACCACCCTGGTCCTTTTTCTCTCTTGCTACAGCCTTGGGTGTAGTCATGAAAATGATGACTTTAAACACTGAATAGCCACACATCAAATATCGTTGATTCCCATCACTAGGGATTTGGTCATTTGTTTCGCCATTATTCCAGTTCAGTTTAACTTTTCCGAGATTGTCGATGCAAGCAAAGAGTATTAATATGCTTGTATGTTGTGATTGATAGGAAAAAGACTTGACTTAACTACAAGTCTTGAAAAATCCCACGTAGTCACCATGGTGAATAGAAAATCAGTATTGGCAGACACCTAAAATTTTCTATATGTAATTGATGAGTTAGATTTTGGGTGTGACATAAAATTTTATAATTTCACGGTAGTGCATCTTTCTACATGCAAAGGGGTCATTAAGCCTCAGAAAAGTCAACAAGCATTATTCAGGTTCATTCTGAAGAAAAGAAAAATGGCACCTACATTTTTCTTCCTGTGTCCTCGTGCCCTGTTTGCAAAACTGTTGCTTTAATGGGAATGTCATAGAGCCTATATGATCATCATGGCAAGGCATACGCGGAGATAGACTTGGAAGTCTGGGGGGACAACATGATGATGTCAATTCATATATACACATATACATTAGATCTGTCCACTCCACTTTTGACGCTGGGGGGCAATTCCCCCCCCCCATATCTCCGCCCATGTGGCAAGGTAGCAGCATTCATGCTATCACTGATTATAGGGAGTTACAAGTAAATGATTGTCATTCACATTGGGTGAAAAAAACCTCAGATAAACGATTGCCAGAGTAAAGAAGCCACAGATAAATGATCAGGGGGCGGGGGGGGGGGGGGGGGGAGAGAGAGAGAGAGAGGTGGCTGATCAATCGGTTAGCGAAAATTCAAAACAAAGTTAGCCGTAATAAATTACTGCTAACAGAATGATGTATTTTTTTACTTGCCTGAGGCTTGGTGATCTCTATCCAGCCACTGTTGCGATTGAGTGGTCATAGTGACGAACTCGCATCAGGTTCGAACCGCACTATCGCCACAGTGGTGGTCGGCTGGAGTTGGTTTTCTGTGGTTCCCAACTTTGAGGCTTGAATGCGGGCTGATTTCCCCATTAAAAAGCCTCACCACAGAGAGCAACAGGCCTACAACGGCACAAATATTCAATCGTTACACTTCATTTACAATTTTAAATATAGCTGAGAGCATTGAAAATTCTAACGCAACACTATATAGGTAGTAAATTGCTCTTGGTGATAGACCAGAGTTCTGTTGAAAGCAGACCTCTTTCCCTGCTAGCAGACATGCTGGTATAATTTTCAATAATCTCTAGATGACCCCAGGCTTCGGTTCAGTTATCACACATGAAAAAAAATTATATGCCAATAAATATCACCGCTGTATGCCTCTAGGGGCGGGACAGCAATATATATGATTGATGCCAATAAATATCAACTTTCTAGTCGCCATGCCTACCTGGCGCTTGGGATTTGTCAAGCTCTGCAGTAGGGGGCTTGAAAAACACACGGATGACTAGAAAATTCTTATTGGCACCTAAAAGTTTCTATATGCAATTTCTAACTTAGTCATAGAATGACCAAAAAATTTTGTATTCTTCAAAGTGCATTTCTCAACATGGGAAGGGGTCTTAAAGTTCCGAAAACATTATTTAAAACTGTTATTTTTTTAGAAAAAAAAATTATTCTTTTGGCTCTTGAGAAATATGGCTGGCAGCTAATTTCTTTTTTAAAACTTGTCAAGCATTGTTCCAATAACGCTATCAGATTAATGTAAAAAAAAAATTGTATCGATTCCCTATTTACTGTTATGGGAATTACATTGTCTTTTCCTTCAATGATAGTTTTTATATTTCGGTGTCACTCTTAATTTTACTTGCTATAATTGACTTCTTTCCCTAATGATTATTTTACAATACAACTTATATGGTATTCCTCATTTTTCTCTGCAGGGTAAATTAACAGCTCGAGAGAGAATCCAGCTCTTGATGGACTCGAATACCTTTGTAGAGTATGACATGTTCTCGGAGCATACATGTACAGATTTTGGAATGGACAAGGAAAAGGTATTTTTTGTCTATGCTTATGGTGGAAAATTATGATAAATGATCCCCCCCCCCCTCCCAATTTTTCGTCTATGCTTTGGTGAAAAAATTATAAATGATTCAGGTTGTCTTTAAATCACAATTACTACACACTACTTGATCATACATGCACCTCGTACACAAACAAACTTTGACCCACCATGTAGATCTACCAAATTGGTAAAAAATGTGAGAAATTGGCTATTATATGTGTCATAACCAGTGGCGGCTCATGGTCAGATATTTTAGCGGGAGGGGGCGCAGATTTCCAAAAATATACCACCATCTATTGATGATAACATGTAGTCAGAAGTGCATATGCAGGGCAGCAATTAGGATTTTTGCAGTCCCCAACCAATTTAAAATTCAATAATTTTATATAATGGTGTTCTTTGTTCCCCTCTAAATGTTTTCGTCCGGGACAATTACCCTCTCTGTCGCGCCCCCCCCCCCCAGTTCCGGCCCTGAGTACATGTACTATTTACAATTAGTAAAATATTGCACTGCATTCATTAATTTTTGTTTATCAAATTATTTTTCACATTATCTGTATATCTATGCAGTACAAAAATAATAATGCTGTATGAACGCAACATTAACGTAAATAATTTTTCAATGGGCCTTATCGATATCTTTACATCAACGTTGGAAATCATTATTTAGGTCCAGCAGTTGGAATCTGCATTTTTTTTTTGCAAATTGTGAAAATTCATACTCTTGTTATTCTTGATATAAAAGATTTATTATATTTTAATGATAAAGTTCTAAGCATATAATTATTTTTTTATATTCAAATATATTTTAATTTTAAAAATACAAAAGATACAACAGATATTTAAAAGATAGCTGATAGATGGCCGCATCAACATCTGCATGCACGTTTTTTTGCATGGCCAAAACGAGCGTAATAATGTTTGTTAGCTATCCCCTTTCTCCCGTGTTTCTCACTACTAAGGGTATCTCATTTGGCCACAGGACGGAAAGTGCCTAAAAAGGAAAGAACATGTATCCCTCCATAGAAAGTTTTGCCGAACCTTGACCATATGACCTGTACTTTGTTGAACACTTTTTTTTTTTTATCAGTGCCTTTTGAAAATATTTTTATAATTTAATAAATTCATTTGAAAAAAAAGAAAGAAATTCAATGATATATTAAGTTGGTACCAAATCCATTTGAATTATTAACTCTATGACTTGAAAGCTAATAAAAAGGTGATTAAAACAAAGATATGCATGACTGGATATATTTAGTATTCACTGGAAGCTTCTTTTTTTGTTGAATCATCCCTTGATAAATCTGGAGGTCGGAGGGGGCAAAACTTTGAGACTTGCAACTTGAAGTATACATATTCCTGTTTATATATGCATATTTCAGGTTGACAAGCGTGTATTGCAAATCTTGAAGATTCTGAAATATTAGTCATTTTTATGAGAAATTGGTTCTAGTTGATATCTGAGCTTTTCTTCTTTAATAATCAAAAATGTTGCCACAAAAATCTTTTTCTAATTCACTTTTATTTTTTATGTTATGTCTCTCGCACTGGAAATAATTTTTTCTCCTTATATATGACGTTTGATGTGTTTCACGAGGAAGTAATTACAAGAAATGTTATAGTCATTCTTCTAATGAGGTCATTAGACCAACTTATGTCAGCATAAAGACCTCACAAGAATTCTAATTAGTTTTGTTTCCTCCTGTTATTTTCCATCTTTCTCTTGTCATGTTTTTGTTGCATGTCTGAATGTATTTGCTGTAGTTTAGGGAAACGTTTGTATTCGCCGACTAATGTTATGTCTTCCTTCAGGATGTTTTGTCTAAACATTTAAACAATATTGATTATGTAACATTATCTTGAGGGTAAACATTATATTAGGGTCAGACAAATCCCAGCAGCCAGGTGACTGAAAAGTTATTGGTGCCAAAATTTACTATGAAAAGTTACTAAATCGGAGTCTGAGAACGGCATAAAATTTTTGGAATTTATGTAAGCATATCTACCAACATAAGAAAGGTTTGCCATGTCCTGGAATAGTCAGAAGGAACATTATTTTTGGACCTGTTTTTCCATGTGAAATTTTTTTTACTTCTAAAAAAATCATTCTGGCGCTTAGATTTTTCTGAGATTTGTCAAGCCCTGCATCACATCAATGCTATATTCTCATTAAAGGTTTTTGTCAACCATCAATATCAACCAGACCCATGAATGTCATTAGATCCTTCTCACATTTTGCAGCAATGTCTGTCTACGCCCAAGGTTTTTGGAAGGTCCTCATTCAATTTAAGTGTGTAGATTTACTAATAAATTTACTGAGTAAAAATTAAAAATGTCGGCTATACAAAATCTTTAAACAATCTAAGTTCATCAATCAAAATTCCCATAGGGCCTGAGTGGCGCAGTGGATGCTCATCTCTTACACTATGAAGGTTGCTGCCAAGGTCCATGGTTTCGAATCTAGCCAAAAGAACATCAGAAAAAGTTCTTTACCTATCGAGCCTGGGGTGACCACCAATAGATGGCGCCTTCATTTCCCACCCAAATCCACTAGTTGGAAATTGCCATATGGTGATATATGACTGGAGTTGGTGTGCGGTAAAGTAGCCAAAATTCTCAGGAGCCAAGCATGGTTTTTTCTCCAGAAAACACACGTCATAAATAATGTTTTCTCAACTTTTTCTAGGAACTTTATTGCTCCTTCTCATGTAGAAAGATGCACTGTTGTAAAATCGGAAGATTTTGTGTTATCCTTAAGCTTCAATTTAGATTTCACATACAGAAAACTTCAGACGATTGTACTGATTTTCTAGCATTCATGGCCTAGGAATGGCACCTTGGGATTTGTCAAGCCCTGATATATGATATATTTCCCCTGATATATTCTGCTATAATCTTATTCAGTCTATTTTTGTGGGCGATATATGGATGTTGCATTATTATAATAGACTATTGCGATTATCGTGGCTTGATCCTTCTATTGCTCTACAGTCAGTGTTGAATCAAGAAAATTCTCACGTCATTCCTATGAATCCAAGAACGTTGCTCTCATTTTGATCAAATAAATGAATGTTAAAGAGAAATAGTGCTACAGTAGATGGAATCTGGATGACAGATGAACAAGATAAGTATTCTTCAGAAACAAACTTCGTGTTAGATATGCAACACATATGTGGCACATTCCAACATGCACTAGTTCATTAGAAAATCCTCAGAGGAGAGAGGGATAGAAAGCTTATATATGAGGTAAACATCAGCAGTTCATTAATTCCTAGCATATTGCTCTGCGATATCCCCGGAATAATGCTGCAGATGCCTGTTGAGAAAAAAGACACGACTATAGACCACTTGTCATAATTTTGTAACTTTGCTTTGATAAACTCTGAAATCATAATGGGGGTGAAGATAACAAAAATTTTAAACAAACTCAAAACACTGTTATAATCACTCACTGAAATGGTTTCTTCTGTACTGATGCCTATCAATAAAATCATTATCAAATTAGTCTTAATTGTTTTTTATCATTCACAGTACCCGGGTGACAGCGTCATCACTGGTCATGGACTGATACATGGCAGGAAAGCATTTATTTTCAGTCAGGTGAGTTTACCATTTTCCTCAAAGGTCTATACAGTGTTTATAACTATTAATATTTCCGTTGTCGCCTATTATAAACTTTGCAGGGATGTTCACATAGTTTAGTGTGTATTGGTGTCAGCTAGCAGATTACCTCAATCAGATTTAATATTGATTGCAAAGCTAATTATTTGTGCTAATATTCAGTGGGAAGTTTTGTATAATGATACCTTCTATTTAACAATATTATCTCTGGTTCCGATGCACTTTCCACAGTGTCAGTATATTTCATCTAAAACGATAACTCCTTTATGATATGTTTCTGTAGTCCCTTGAGTATTGTTATATAGGCATTTCACTGTGTTTAGAAAAGTGTTCCACATGTTTTTTTGTGTAGTGATTGACACTTTTCTTTGTATATCTGTGAAAATTGTATATATCGACAGAGCATGGTTCAAATTTTGGTGAGAAGCATTGAAGCACTGTTATTGAGAATTGGCTTAAAATATATGTATCAAAACAGCATTCTTCTTTTGTTAGTCACCAGTTATAGCAAATCGTGATGGAATCTTTTATTTGACAAGTAGATGAAGGATCAAATTCTTTGTCGAATGAGTGTTGGCCAGTTGCCAAACAATGCCTCAATTTCGCCTTTTCTTCAATTTGGCTTTAATATATATATGTTTTTGTCTGATTCATCAAATTGCTACTATTAGAACCAATGCTCAAAGAAGCCATCTGAAACTTTGATGTGAAATAACAATTCAATAATTTTTATTTAAACAACCCACGTTTCACCTAAAGTTGAATGGTATTACTATCCCGGATGCAACTGGGGTCATCAGTTTGGGAATTCTCATCGATGAGCAGCTTAGGTTTTCCAAACATTGTTCAATGGTGGTCAAAAAAAGCAAATAAAATACGTGGTTTCATTCTTAAAAAGGTCTTTTTGCATTCTCCTAAAGTCATTCTTCTGTTTTTCCTGTTCTTAGTTTATCCTGGACTGGAGTATGGCATAAGATTTTTGAGAACATACCTACAGAGGGACATAAACTTGGGTGCAGGGAAGAGCTTCACGTGCTCTTGTTGGCACACAAGGCTTGAGCCATAAAGAAAGACTTGATTTCTTAAATATGTTTACATTGGAAGAATGCAGGTGTCGTGGGGATATGGTTGAAGTGTTTAAAATTTTCAATGGGATTGATAGAATGGACTATGAGTTATTAATACTAATACACCATCAATCAACTGCTTCTACAGGGGGGACACCAGTGTTATTTAGTAAGGCACAATTCCGGGTTGTGGTGTTGTAGGGAGTTTTTCCTTTAATGGGGTTTATTAATAAATGGAATAGCTTACCTCCGGGGAGGGGGGGGGGGTCATGAATTTAAACACAATTGACACGTTTAAAAAGAAGTATGATAAGCATAGTGGGATAAATCGAGAAGCTAAACATACTCAGATAAGACAACCATAATCTTTTTTATGGGCAGTGCATTATATACAATCGAATCCTGTTATAATGAACTCCAGGAGACCGGAGAAATCACTTCATTGTAACAAAGAATTCGTTATAAAGGAATTCCAAGTTTTTGCATTGTTCCTATGCAAACTTACCTGACGGATCAGAAAAGTGTTCATTAAAACGAGATTTTCGCTATAACTGTATTCGTTAAAACAGGATTCGACTGTAGTGTTGAGTATTAGTTTTTTCTTTAGGCTTTTATATTGGGGGTGCCGTATTCTGGTTATATTTTATGTCCATGTCTTTTATTGGATATTTTTTCAGCCATCTCGTTGGTCAGTTTTGCTGGTTGTGGCTTTTGTATTTGTAATAGAAATAATAACCTTATCGATTCCAATTTTGTCATCAGACTAAAGAGCTTTTTACCTCTTCTGGGGTAAAATGGTAGTAAATTTCCTCAATGACATTAGACCAGGTTTATGGGCATTTTAAGAGAATAAAAGATTCAAGGATATTCCTGAGATTGGTTTTACCGAGATTTAGTTCAGAGTTATTGTTTGTTTCCCATGTAATTTTCTTAGACTTCACTGATGCATGATTAAATAGCTTCCGAGAAATGTACATTAAATTATAAATTGGAGTATGAAATTTTTTTCAATATTATTGCTTTCTGATTACTTATATTCGTTGCAGGATTTCACTGTGTTTGGTGGCAGCCTCTCTAGTGTTCATGCCAAAAAAATCTGCAAGGTGAGTCGATACCTCTTGAATTTCTTTACCTTTCTCACTGGTAGATTTACAGCAAATTAAAAAATTTTAAATTATATTAGAGTACAACGAAATCTCATTTATGAGAAATCACACACACAGAGGGTCTAGGGCAATTATTATTCTAACAAAATTTCATGCCATCTAAAAATTTCATGGAGAATTCCATCATTGAAACTGCCATATAAAGAGGTAGACTGAACTTTGCGCATTCTACAGTTAAACCTTGTTATAACGAACTTGTCTTTTTTCTCTTTTGCATGCGCTTTGTACAAAGGTTATGGATCAAGCTATGCTAGTTGGAGCTCCTGTTATAGGTCTGAATGATTCCGGAGGTGCTCGTATTCAGGAAGGAGTTGATTCGTTAGCTGGTTATGCAGATATATTTCAGAGGAATGTGATGGCCTCTGGACTCGTACCCCAACTTTCTGTTATAATGGGGCCTTGCGCAGGTGGTGCCGTTTATTCTCCTGCTCTTACTGACTTTGTATTCATGGTGAAGGTAATAAAAATGAAATATCAAATTGAATAGTCTCTGTATTATTTAGCTCTCTATGAGTTTATTCCTAACTCTGCAGAATGGTTCCAAATAGTACAGGTTAGGAGTTACTGCATTATTGTATTATACTTTGACGTGTCTGTTTATTTAACAGTTTTTCTTTCATTTTAGGATACTTCATATCTTTTCATTACTGGTCCAGATGTTGTGAAGGTATGACAATGTATTCATAAACTTGCAATGCATTAAGTGCTTTTTATTTGATATATGTAAATTTTTTTGACTGAGATGTGTTAGTAGCCTTTCTAATATACAGTCAAACCTCATTAATGAGCCACTCTTGGGAGAGCAAAAATATGACTTAGTAGGCAGAGTGACTCGTTAAACGGAGTAAGCCATAGCTGTGTCAATTCCGGCCTGAGGACAATTGGGACTTCCAAAAAGTGACCCGGTAAACGGAGTGACGTGTTAACCGGGTGACGCACTAACAAGGTTTGACTGTATTTGAATAATTGATATACAATGCATAGCACTTTGCAATCCAATATATCCACTATATCCAAAGTTGATAACTGCATCCAAAAAGTCCTTTTTTTTTTTTCAAGTATGATGACCATATGTCGTGTTCGGTTAAATAGGATGTTTGGAAATGGAACAAGTGTTTTTTCCCCCACATGACCAGTTGTAAAATCTCCAATCATGCCATTTTCCCCCCATATTGTTCCAAAATGGGATTTTTTCCTCCTTTAAGTTGAAATCCTCCCCTCCTTTTATATTCAGTCATTGTGAGGATTTAGTGAAATTGTCTAATGAGTATCATGAATTACGCCCTATACATTCCCTTTTGAAAGTCTTCCAGCCAAGGAACTGTGAATGTGGTCAGTTGAAAGAAATTTACCAAAAACTGAAAAAGTAACCTTTTTAACCTTCACTCTAGGAAAGAAATTGTAAAAGAAGCGCTACACGTACATGGATTATAGCGGCCAATTATGACCTGATTAGGATATCATGAACTGAGTATGAAAATTTTTGTCAGCAAGGAAAATTCTAACCTACATAGTTGTGTAGGTTGATAACAATAACGTAAAGGGAAAAATGAGTCTAGTTCAACTTTAGCTTCAAAATATACAAAAAGAAGAAAAAAAAAACATTGCCGAAAAAAAATTTACAACATAAATTGAAGTCCTGATAACTATAAACAATTATTTTTTGCATGTTATAATATTGATCCATTCGTACTTTGAAAAAATGATAATACCCAAATGATAACATTATCATTGATTCTAATAAGTGGCATAGACTGTTCTATAATTCTCTAATGGAATGTAATGCTTGTATTTTCCCTCAAAAATGAAGAATCTGCTAAAATTATGCAGACTTTATCTGAAGTAAGTCTTAAAACACCTAAAGTCAGAAATAATGGGAATGAAATTTTCATTTGAAACTTGTATCTTATTCGATGAGACATACTGTTGAGTAACCTGTAAAGAAGTTTCAGGCTGGTCCCAATAGGGACATCAAGTCAGCGAGATCATATTTTACACTTTTATTTGCCATTTCCATAGATTATAGGGTTTAATAATGAATTCAAATATGTTCAGAAAGATGGGGGTTTTTTTCTCAGCCCCCCCATCAAATTAACAAAAGCATGGATTTCTTATGTTCCTCCTTGGATACATTCGTGTTTATATCGGCATGCAGTAATTGGTTTATTTATTAATTTTTAATAGTTACGCCAAACTATTACTTCCCTAGGCTGTAACAAATGAAGATGTTACTCAAGAAGAACTAGGAGGTGCTAAAACTCATACAACCATTTCAGGTGAGATCATAACATGATTTGAATGTATGGCAAAATTTTCTTTATCCTTGATTGTTCATAATTTAGTTTCGAAGTTTAAAAGACCAGTTTATTTAGCTCAGCGCATGAATGGCGCAGTGGTAAGATGCTCGTCTTCCACTATGAAGGTTACCATTGAGGTTGACAGGTTCGAATCCGTTCAAAAACATCAGAAACAAATTCTTTATACCTACCGAGTCTGGGGTGGCCACCGATAGATATCACCTTCATTTCTCACCAAACTCCACTCGGAAATTATTGTATGGCGATATATGACCGGAGTTGATGTACAGTAAATGGTCTATTCAGTTATAGCGAAATCTTTGATTGAGCTCTTATAACTTTAAAATATTGTGTATCAATTATAGCTGGTGTTCGGTTTTGGACTATTTAAATTGCCTTTAATATATATCTAATCTTATTTTATAGGTGTTGCTCATAATGCATTTGAGAATGATGTCGATACTTTGTTAAATTTGAGGAAGTTCTATAACTTTTTGCCCCTCAGCAACCAAGATCCTCCACCTATAAGAGAATGTGATGATCCATGGTGAGTAACTATAGTGTGGGGATATTTTTCATTTTGCATTAAAGGCATGTAATTTGCATTTATTGTGTAGAACTAGACTCTTTTCTGATGCTAATGCATTATCAACATTTTTTAATTCTTTGTTCTGCTATGTCGATTATTGATGAATGGAGATTGAACAAATCTCAAGCCACCATGGCACCTGAAAAATTTGGATTGGGGCATAAAATTTTCTATAATGTGGTTGCTAAATTAGAGTCAGGACAACACAAAAAAATATTTGGAATTCATGTCGGCATATCTATCAACATAGTGGGGTGGGTTGCTATGTCCCGTAAAAGCTGAAAGTAATATAAGTTTTTCATCTGTTTTTCTCTAAAAAAAAATGTTTTGCTTCTAAAAAATTTTTCTAGCGCCTAGATTTTCTTTCGATTTATTAAGCTCTGTTGGTGAAATACATCAACTGTTACCTCCTTGACCAAGAAAGTTTAGAACTATGGCAAGATGTTGAGGTTTATGGATGAAATCAAAAGTTGATATTTTTTTATGTACATTCTTTTGGGGGATTCATTTCCCAAATAGCTGCATTAAGAGCAAATTAGATCGAAAATGGGATTTTTAAAATGAAGGGAAGTGTTATTATTTCTTAGATTACTTCAATGGATAGACCTTATAGCCTGCTAGCTCAAAGTGTCATTACAATATATAATCTCCAATTAATCTCTCTATATTGATATAATTACCTGTATAAATCTCTGATATAATTTCATTTATAAATCTCCAGTTTAAATCCCAAAAGTAGCATATGAAATAGCTATTCAAAATCAGCTTCGAGTCTCTGTTGAATTTAAGGCTGTTGAATAATGCAGCAAAATTTGCTTAATGATTTTTGCTATGAAAAATTGGTAGGTATGGTATGTACTATGAATATTTAATGCTCCTTTTGAATTCAGTTTGCTAATTTTTCCCCCTATAATTTTCTTAGGGACAGAATGGTTGGGAGTCTTGATACAGTGATACCACTGGAAAGTACTGCTGCCTACAATATGCTAGATGTGATCCTGGGAGTAAATATTCCTTAAGTAAAATCTCTCTGAGCAGTTTGTTTTACCATGTTTGAGACTTTGCAAAAAAGGATAATAATAATAATAATTTTATAGCTCGTATTTTCAAAAAAAGCTTATCATTCTTAATGCAACACCATTCTTATGAATCCAGTTATATGAATATAGCTTGCAGGATTAGTTAGAAATGATAATTAAATTTGTGTATTTGCATGATAACTACCTCCTTTCATTCTGCTTTCCTTTTATCTGACATACTTTACCAGAATGTTGACTATAAATTCAGTCCTCGAAAGCTTTTACTTATCTCGCTATTGTTTTGAAAGGAAATGTAGATTCCTTTCAAGCCTTTAGGAGTCCTTGGTTAACACTAGCATTGAACATATCTTGCGCATTCAATTTTTATACAGATCTGCCGCTTCTGTTTTAGAGATGTCACAATCATATTTATGTTACATCACTCACTCACAAATGTCTTTGCTGTTTTCATTACACATGTAATGAAGGGAAAGTTTATTGGCTTTGAGGCAGGGTAGGTGGTAAATTAGTAACTTGCGACTCAAATGAAATTTTCAGCTTCATTGCATTTCTGCTGCAGTGTTGTCACTATGGAAAAAAATCTTTTTCCAAAGTAATGAAACTTTTCTAAATGACTTTACCCACTGAGTGGGATTCGTGAATTGTGTGGCTAGATTATTTCACCTATGATATATATCTTCATCTTTTTTACAATGCCTGTTCACTTGTGTAAAGACCGATCACTTTTTCACTATTTTTTTCTGGTGTTTTTATTTCATTGCAAACAATATGATGAAATGCAAAGTTGATGAATTTTTTTGCTGTTTCAGAAGTTTTCATTCACCATTTGAATTTTACATCTTGTCTATCAGGTGGTTGATGAAAGAGATTTCTTTGAAATCATGCCAAATTATGCTAAGAATATTGTCATTGGATTTGGTCGAATGAATGGTAGAACAGTTGGATTGATTGGAAACAATCCCAAGTATGCTGCAGGTATTTATTTTTTACCTGTTTATTCATACTGACAGTGTTTTTAATAGTGAATTTCTTTTGTCTAAAAATATAAAAAAACTAGATATCGAGATGAATTATGATGTTAAAACCACTGTGTGTGTGCACACATGGGTTGAAGTACATGGCCAAAATTTTACTTGACAATCTTACTAGGTATTAAAATATGGAATGCAAATGTTATACAAAACTTATACAGAGTGATTACTTAATTCCACTTTGCTGTATTTACTGGTGAACCGTTGATCCTAGAAGCACACTTCCAACTAGAAAAAATATCCAAATAATGTGTAGAACTCAGATATGTTATCCATGTTTGCATGGGGTTGTGTAGTTATTAAAATAAAATAAAAATTACTTTTTATATGGACACCCTGTGCTCAAAAACTCAATTAGAATGTCGTTGCCCTGTCTTTCCTGAACCCAAAGAAAAAATTACTTTTTTAAGTGCAATATTCACAGAGATATTGGAATTCAAAAATTGGAGGAAAGTTGGTACAGAACAACATAAATTGTGGAAAGAAGCATTGCCCGTTATTTTTTGCTGTACTTTCCCAATGTTTCTCTGATTTTTGAATTCTAATATCTCTGCGAATATTGCACTTAGAAAAGGGGAACTTTTTTTGGCCTCAAGAGAGACAGGGCAAGAAATTTCTAACTGGGTTTTTTTTGCATGGGGAACTGTATGAAAAGTTAATTTTTTTACATTAATATAACTATGCAGCACCTTGCAACACGAGTAACCAAGGTTGGCAGGTTTTTGACGGTTTAAACTGTCAGGTCAAAAACCCTCCGTCAAAAACCTCAAGTATTGCTTTTCGATATAAAAATTCCCATTGGAAATGCACACACTAATTGCATGTAATGTTTAAAGTGACTATGTTATACAAAGAATAAATATTTAATATGATTCTAAAATAATTATCTACTCTCTACAAAATTATTTTGCACAATATATATATTTTATTTTCCTTATAAAATATACAATTTGAATAAAGCATAGCATAAACACGAAAGGGAAAACTATGGAATGATTTGACATTCTCTGATTCAAAATGATTCTTGACCTTCCAAAATTTCTTCAACTGCTTATATATGTGTGCATTGATATAAACCATCTGCTGTACTTGTTTTACAGCAGATAAGAGTTTAAAAAAAGGTTTATTACATCATATATTTATGGTGATTTCTGTTATTAAATTATCTAGATAACCACTGATACTTAAAACGATACTCTTGTTGTGCATAACATTGAAATATATCTAGCGATTAAAATACTAAATTGTAGGACTAAAATGTCATTTAATTTGGCAATACTAGCTTGTATATGTCAAACTTGGTATATTCTTACTTTAGCACTATGATATGGTACATTTACTAGCATTTATAATGCAATGGTTTTTTCAATTGAAGCTGTATTCAAACGTGCAAAACAAATGCTTTCGGTATCAAGTCTTGTCAGCTCTGCTTTGGTTGAAAATACTCTTTAAAGCTCTGTGAATTTATACACCCGAATCTAAGAGATGTTTAGGTGAAAATAAATGAGTTTAATTAGTGCATTAACGGATGCTGCATGAGAATTTTTATATGGAATAAAATTTTGGGCAGATTAGAAAATTTAAAATATCAAAATTGGTATTTTTCCTCAGTAATTATAATTCTGAATATAAAACCCTTTAATCTAAATAAAAGTAAGTGTTTTGTTATTTAACATATTTATCAAGTTAACAAAAACTATTTGACATCATTGACAGTAAGATTTTGATAGTTTTAATACAGAGTTAGTTTCTGGGATTAAAAACCTAACCCTGATGCCCTATTATACATATTTTGAATAAGCAGCTCTATTCCACTTAGCAAATTGAACACAGGTAATGAGTAGCTTAGATAAATAAACCATAAAATTATATTTTATATGTTCTAGACTCTTTTATGTTGAAAAATTCAAAATTGCAAATTATAATTAATATTTTGTTTTAATTATTGTAATAAATTAATGTTTAAAAATAAAACATTGTAATAAGTCAAAAAGTAAGTTTTTCATCATTTTGTACACCTATTGTGTTCAAAACATTATCAAAAGGCATTCATTTAGGTTTTTGACGGTTTTCGACGGTTTAAACCAGTTTTTCACGTCGAAAACCCAACCCTGCGAATAACATATTTGAGTTCTACACATTATTTGGATACTTTTTCTACTTGGAAGTATGCCTCTAGGATCAACGGCTCACCATTAAAATGTGGCGAAGAGAATTAAGCAATTACCCTGTATATGTTATGCAATACTCGTTAATCAAAGTTATACCAAAATAAAAACAATTTTTTTTTAACACTAATAAAATGATTACACATTCCTTCATTCAGATATTCAATAAAAAGCCGGAGGGTCACTTTGAGACAGTTCATTAAATGTGCAATAATGGCATTCATTTTTGCTACTTCTGTTGTGGCTAATGACTTGTTTGTCAGCAGCCAGTCATTTGGAAAATAACTATTCATTCTAAAGTGAAAAAAAAAACAGCTTTCTTTACAATAATATTTTGTATTCTCATTCATACATGTTTTCTCTGATTTTGTTTTAAATTTTGCTTTACTATACCATTGTGCAGTAATATAAAAATGGAAAGACCTATTTCTTTATTTTACCGATTCAAAGCAATCATAATTTGTTCCAGGTCATTCTTTTTGTCAGAATACGATTCCAAAGTTTAATTTTTAATTTGTATTGCATTAATTCAATATATGTGTGTATTTCTTACAGGATGTTTAGATATCAACTCGTCAGTCAAAGGTGCCAGATTTGTGAGATTTTGTGATGCATTCAACATTCCCATTATAACTTTTGTGGATGTGCCTGGCTTCCTTCCTGGTGAGATTTTGCCAGTTTCCTAAATGATCATTATATACTTTTGTGTGGTAATAAAATATATTCATGAATATATTTTTAATGTTCAATTTAAAAACAAGATAAAACTTGAAGCAGTGATCTTTTTTAATAATTTGAAGCAATGCAAATCAATGTATGATTTAGTACAAGGGGGGAGAAGAGATTTCTTATACATGGATAGTGTTATAGAAATGTTGATAAATTATTATATTATTAAAACTCTGGAACCCAAGAACCTTTTTAATTAGCCAGCTATGCTGCTGCTAGGTGAATTCAGGGCACATTTCACAGATGAAACAAAGAAGTTAGCAAAAAAAAAAATCAGAAATCTGATTGGCAGTTATGTTACTGTTTTAAAATCGGCTGTAGAGTGAAGATCAACCATTACTTGCATGAAGCTAGTTGTAGTTCAACAAAAACGCATGAGAATATGAATCAATGTTTTTGTGTTTTGTTTCTGTTACATTTAAAAGTAGCAGTAGATAAAATATCTTGTCTCCATATAGGTACTGCTCAAGAATATGGGGGCATCATCAGACATGGTGCAAAACTTCTGTATGCATTTGCTGAAGCCACTGTTCCTAAGATAACCGTCATCACTCGGAAGGTTCACTTTACATTTGAATATATCCTATCAAAAGCCTTTTTTATACTATCACTTAGTTCATCTCAAAACCTCTAAGATTTTTTAATGTTATGTTTTGTATCTGGTGCAATTTTTTTCTTGCCAGTGTCAGGTCAATGATTAGCTGAATTTGTAAAATTATTTTTTCACAGGCTTATGGGGGCGCATATGATGTGATGAGCTCAAAACATTTGCGTGGTGACATAAACTATGCCTGGCCAACTGCAGAAATTGCTGTGATGGGTGCAAAAGGGGCAGTGTCCATCATCTACAGAGGCAAGTCTGACGTGGCCAAGTATGAAGAAGAGTACATGGCTAAATTTGGAAACCCCTTCTCGGCTGCTGTTAGAGGCAAGTATTTTTCTTGCAGGATAAACCCAATTTTTTATGTGCAATATCAATGAAACCGATCCTTGTTTAAGCAGCTATTGAAATTATTTGTTGTATGAATTTATGGATTAATTGACTATTTCCAGGTTTTATTGATGACATCATAGATCCAAATTCAACACGTATGCGAATATGTAGGGATCTGAATCTCCTCCAGAGGAAGAAACAAGAAAATCCTTGGAAGAAACATGCCAATATACCTTTATAAAGCATAGCAAACACTAACGTTTTAATATATACATATGTATGGATTTTTTTAAGCGTTATATATTAAACTAGGAAAAAATATTTTTTATATATGTCCATCAGAAAATTCACCGAAAAGTATTTCATGTATTGTTATAGAAAATGTTCGACACATGTACAAGCACCTCGCATGACTTTCGGCAAATAATTTTGAAGCCTTAGACAATCTTGATTCCGATCAATTTAGCCATATATAATCTGTCGAATCAACTAAAGTTGCCGATAAAGTATTGTAATGTGTAATGCAAGGAGTATATATATATGTGTAAAAATCGAATTATTTTTTAAAGTTTTGTTTATATTTCCTTTGATTGTTTAATCATTGCTGCATTGCGTTGTGTTTAGTGGATGCACCGGGTGTACAAAGCATTACAATGTCTTCCATTTTGTAATGAAAAGTTCAGTTATCTGAATAAAAAAATATTTTTGTCTGTTATATGATTTGTTGTAAGTTATATACTTTATTTTAATCAAGGTGTGCACTCATTGTTTAAGGAAAGTTTTTTCACTTTGTGGGAGCTGAAGGGCTGTCGCCTCTCTATTTCTCCACATCCAGTAGTTGGTCTCTTGCCTCTCCACATCCTGCAGCATGGCCCTTCCATAGCTGCCAAGTCTCCCGAATTTTTCGGGAATCTCCCGAATTTTATCTTCATCGCTCGATCTCCCGAAAAGTTCTTAAATCTCCCGAATTTTTACGAAAATCACAAAAATCCCTAATTGTCCCTAAAAATTCCCTACTTCATTAAAAAAATCCCCGCTTATGAAAACAATCCCTAAGGAATTTCTTGTGGGGCATGAAGCCTCTTTTTTTTTTCCTTTCGAAATGACGTCACACGTCGTAAATGGGGAAATTCCCTTTTTAAGTTTTACAAACCCTCTGATGGTAACAAGAAAGTTGTTTGTCTTATCGTGCAGGGAAATGGCTTAGCAGCCAATAGTCCTGGATAATAATTGAAGATTATGGTGATGCACATGTGGTCAAAATTTCTTTTGTTGAAGTTACGTACGTGCGATATAACAAAGCATGAATAATGATAAGCAAAAACATATTTAATCAATTTTAAAGATACTTATTCCGATGAATTTCCTTTCATCAAACGTTCCAGAAGAGGGCTGACTTTTCCTTTTTGTACAAGTTGTGTTACGGACATAAACATCGGTCATGGAAAGACTGCCATCATCAGTCGTGAAGTGAAAAAAAAAACATCAAGCAAGTGTCACAAAAAGTCAGTGTTCTTCAAAAATTGACGGTGTTTTCCTTCATCTTCCGATGATTTTGGGGTCATTCGCGCAGAATGTTTATTCACAGCGTTTCTGATTGAACACAATATTTATTTTTACATCATTGAAGTTTTGGCCTCCAATTTCACTTGTTTTTTGCGTAGGAATTTTATTCCCAAGGGTTTAACTTCCATGTGTGTAAAGTCCCTATTTTAATTTGACCAGTTTTTGAGTAGGGATTTTATTCCCTACACTTTAACTTTTATGTTTGGAAAATCCCTATTTTATTTGGAAAAATCCCTATAGGGAGTGGTTTTAGCATAAAATACGGGTTTGCGCGAAAATCTCCCGAATTTTCATTTTCAAAAGTTGGCAGCTATGCCCTTCTGTGCTGAATTTGTAATGTAAAAAAAAAAAAAGACGAGAATTCTCCTGTCCCTCCTAGCTGGAGATTTTGAAATGGAGTTCTCCCAACTTCAAGGCGCGACCCACAGAAAACCAATTTTAGTCAACCACCACTGTGGCAACGGTGGGGTTTGAACCAGAGTCCTCGAGATGCGAGTCCCCCCGTCACTATACCACTCGACCACCACAAGGGTTTCCCAAAGATATCCAGAAAGGAAAGGGGGAAAACACCTTCTTGCTCCTTGTCTCCAAACTTTGAACGAAAGCTGACTGCTCCGCTCATTGGCAGTTGATCTGACAGGTTGGGAAGAGACCCACTGTGTGGTGATCGAGTGGTCATAGTAACGGACTCGCATCGCGAGGTCCCGTGTTCGAATCCCACCGGTGCCACAGTGGTAGTCGACTGAAGTTGGTTCCCAACTTTGAGGCGAGAATGCAAGCCGATCCCCCGTTTAAAAAGTCTCACCACAGAGAGCAACAAGCCTATACAAACAGTACAAATACAAGGTCGCAACAGGCACAATGCCCAACCCCCCCACCCCCCAGGTGGCTTTGGAAACATCAATTCAATCATTGCACTTCACCCACTTCTCTTCTGAAATATAGATGCAGCACTGAAAAATCAGACACAACACTAGATATGCACTTAGACTGTTAGGTACACTTACACTTCCGGGACAACATAGTAGGTAGTAAATTGTCCATGGTGGTAGACCTGAGTTGTGCTCGGTTCGAGAAAAAAAATAAGGTTTTAATTAAGTAAAAGAAAATCTTCCACGGTATTTGGGACTCTCGGCATTGCCGAAATAAAAAGCACCAAGTTGGACGAGATATCTCGTCATTGCCACTGTAAGCGTCAAGAACCTCTCCAATGTGGCTATAATGAAATAGGTACTGTGTACACGCATTTCATGTTTTTCAGGAAAAAGTGCTGCCATCTATAGATAAGCTTTTACTCATCTCGTACAACTTTATTAATTTTGTTAGGAAAGAAGTTTATTGAATGTGAATGAGAGAGTGAGAGAGATGTGATGTAATGATTGTTTCTAAAATGTTTTTATTGTAATTATTTTGTTTTACGCATCGTTGTTATCCGTGATATATTTTCAATTAATAGTCAATAAAGGTCATAATTTACTTAAAATTTTAGCTTTTTTTTAGGCAATATATTTCCTGCTATATAACATTTAGTTCAACTACATGTCCTGCTCTGGGGCAAAGTCATATCTTAGATATCTTCAGTCTCCAGCAGGTCCGTAACGAGAGGGAGGAAAACTGCCCGCGGGTGGCAGTTTTCGTTGGAACAAAGAACACCGTTAGAAAATTTCTTAATTTTGAAGTTGTGTGGCCTCGGGGCCGGATTAACCATTAAGCAAAGTAAGCACGTGCTAAGGGCACCACAAAAAATGATCAAATATAGTAAATTTTTGTAATGTAATTCTTTTTCCCAGCATCAACCATCCTGTAGAAATCCTAAAATGTTAAGAGCACTTGATTGAACAGATGAAGATCTTTATCAAAAGGTTGACCAGGGCTTCAACTAAGGGAGGGCAGAGGGGAGGGGGGGGGAATCTGGTGTCCCGGGCGCTGAGTTTAATCTTTTTCCGTTAAAAATTACAGGGGGAGGGGCGCTAAAATGGATACAGAGCCCCTAAGTGACAGTGTAAATTTTCGTTTCTAGTTGCGGCCCTGAGTGTGACAGGAAAGCAGAGAAACTAAATTAATTGCGAACAAGAACTCATGTTAATTCTCAGTTTTTGTGTTGAGATTTCATTGAATTTCCATAAAGTAAGCCCAGAGACGACTTTAGCATCATCACACACACTATCCCCCTTTCCTGGGCAAAAAAAAGTTTTCTGAGGCCCCCTTACCTAGCTATAAATATCTGCACTACCAATTCACGTACTCTCTCCAATATTTTAACCATATCTAATTGTCATGAGGCTTCCCCGGCACTTGAGGCTCCTAAGCCGTAGCATCACAGGTCTTGTGAGAAATAATTTTTTTGATCACTCTCCCAGTGTTAAAATTTGATCACTCCCCAACAAACCCAGTATTAAAAATACCTGCTTCCTAATTTACATACTTATTGTCGAAAATTGTCAGATCTAATTGTCATGAGGTCTCTCGTTAAGGTTAAAAGTAAAAGGCGCGGGCACCAGAAACACTTAAGTGCTTAGGGCCTTCATATGGGTTAATCCGGCCCTGTGTGTGGGGGTGGCAAAATAATGTTTGCCCCGAACGGCAAAAATCCTAGTTACGGCCCTGGTTTCCAGTATATAAATCAAATACTTTGTTTTTCTCCCCACCCCCTCCTCCTACACAGACTCACAGATATTCATACCATATACACACGTATGCAACGTGAAAGGTTCCTGGTAGTCCTCTAAGTCAGCGTTTCTCAACTTTTCTGAGCCTAAGGACCAGTAAAATGTCTAAAACAAATTGACGGCCCACTTGAGTCCCGTATTACGGGACATTCCTGTAATTTTAGTTGTTTCGGTTTTCTTTGTACACTTGTCCCGTTTTTCAAGTTTGTGTGTGTTTGGATTTTTAATACTTACTGAAGAAGCGCGAATATAAAGTGTTTTCGTAATATATAAATTGTATTATGATAATTATGGCAAAAAATATATAAATATTAATCTCGGGTACTTTTCTGGTTCAACGTTTTCTTCCACAATTTTTCAGCAATTGATGATTGTTCCCACTTCTGGCAACGTATTTGATCACAATTGGCGATGTCCGTATTTTATCCCATTTAAGATTCCAGTTTATCGTATTTTTCTCAATGGAATATGGTCATCCGATCATTTGAATATATTTTTCATGAAATACATTTGCTTTTTATTGCGATTTGTAGCAGTTCTTTATTCCCCCCCCCCTTCACAGTAATTTTAGCAATAGTAATTATCGAATTACATTTAAGGCAATAAATTGAATTTTTTTGGCAAAATTTGTGATATCTCGTATTTAGGATCACATTTTTCTCTATGAACCTAAGTTATAAAGGTGAATTTTTATTTGAATCTATACCATTATTACTAATATCAATCACAACGGTTTAATAATTTTATATTCAGTTAGAATTGAATTATCAAGTCTGCCCGTGGACCAAGTATGCCATCGCGTAGTCCGTGGACCATAGGTTGAGAAACGCTGCTCTAAGTGGTTCCCAAAGAGCATTTAAAAAAGTCGCAAATTTGAAACGTCCCAACGGGCTACTGCTACTATTAAACCACTTGTGCACCTCGTCCACATTCCTCTGCGGAACTTCTCACGAATTGGTAGATGTTGCGAAACTAACGTGAAGTTTGTTTCTGTGTAATGCTTGTTATGTGTAGTGCTGTCACCTGCCGTCAATTTTTCTAACTATGAGTGAAGTGTAATGATTGAATAATTGTATCGTTGTGGGCGAGACTTTTTAACGGGGAGCACAGATAACCAACTTCAGAAGACCATCATTATGGCGACGGTAGGGTCGTCCCTGTAAGGCCCACTTGCTCATCGAACACGGCCATGCTCTGTCAATTGCACAATTTAAGCACATAGCCCCGAAGAGAAAGGGCGTGTCGGAAAAATTTTATTCATTCTCTCAATTTACAAATAGCATAAATATACACAGATAAGATACATAAAATCAATAGCGTTTTCAAAATGATATGAATCATCGTTCAGACTAGTGTTTCCCAAAGTGGGCAATATCACCCCCTGGTGGGTGATAGAATGGTCCAGGGGGTGATAGAAGCTACTGGTATAACATAGGATCCTATGGGTTCGCTTGAGTTGGGGGCGATGAGGAAAAAAATTTCTGAAGAAGGAGGCGATGGAACAAAATGTTTTGGAAACTATGTTCCAGACGAATCGACTAATGAAATAATTTAGCCAGAGTCGGAATCCTCAGCAAGAAGGAGCTGTCGTTTCTCCCCCCTCCCCCCTAAGTCTGGCCGATCGTCAAATAGGACCTGGAAATAGTTCTTTCTCTGTCACAGGGCCGTCTTAAGAGCGTCATGGACCCACGGGCCAAGTGATTTTTCCGATGCCCTACCTAGCAAACGTTCGAAAAATTCAACTGCTTCTCATTTTTCTGAGGACCCCGGGTGGGCCCATGCGTTAAGACGGCACTCCATGGGCGGAGATACGTGGGGGTGCATGGGGTCAACTGATATAATGTATATGTGTACATATGAATTGACATCATCATCATCATTACACTCAGCAATAATGACCATTCTCCCCCCCCCCCCCACCAGACTTCCAAGTCTCGCCACAGAGAACAACACACAGGCCCACACAACAATGCAATTAATCAATCATTACACTTCAGTCATAGTTAGAAAACTTGATGGCAGATGGAAGCACTACACACAACAAGCATTACACAGAAACAAACTTCACGTCAGTTTCATTACACATATACACACATTCCAACATGTAACAATTCGTTAGAAGTTCCGCAGAGGAATATGGACGAGGTGCGTGTCTGGTTCAGAGAGTAGTAGACTTCCAAATCTATCTCCACCCATGTCTGTCACTACAGACTACAAAAAAAAAAAGAGTTTTTTTCGCGATTTTCCAACATTTTCCCTCTTGGCACTTAACAGTGTTCACCATCTTTACTCTTCAATTTTCTTTCCGAACTTCATCTATCTCTCTGCTTGGCATATATATATATATATATATCCAGTCTTTCGTACTTTCATAGAGGACGTTAATTCAATTTTCATCGCAAAATCACGTGCGTTTAATTCTTGCCGCAAACGCGATTAGATCTCTAATTCCCCAACCGACATTCATCTGAAATTCGCAATCTTTTCTACAGTAGATCCGGAAATTTTCTCACCGATGAACAGCATTCCTCTGAGAAGAATACCTTCGACATTCCCTTTAGTTCTTCATGGTATCGACGTGAAATTTAAAACTCTTCCGTAATTTAACACGTAAAAAAAAAAATACAAATTAATAATTTTCTTGTCCGAATACTATAACATAATTGGTTTCCTACCGATAGAGCGTGTCTATTCCGTTCACGTTTTAGATCATTTTACTAGAAAATCATCTATATTATCATTATTATTTTGTAAAAGAAAAAGGAGTTATTCTCATATATGCCAATGAACTAACTTCATACAGTAGAAAATAATGAGTTTTCCAATATATGTAATCGTTTCCTTTCATGGGGGAAAAACTAAAATTTGTTTTCTATAAAAATAAATAACGACATCCTGTGGCGTAAGACGTCAATTTTCAATATCAGCCAATTTATTCCCAAAGAAAATAATAAATATATAAATAAAACCGGTTGTTTTTTTCATTTAATGGTCACTTTTTTCATGTTTTTTTTTAATAATTATTTTCAAAACTCGTTGGTGGATAAAAGACGTTATTACGGGTTACCTATTCTCGCACTTTTTTTTGGCAATCGTGACTGACCGTCACGACAACACCGGCAGTAACATATAAAAGTCGTGACTGATTTGCGTCGGGTTAGGCGCGAAATTGAGCCGCGTTCGTCCGACGCGCGCGAGGCTGCCTGGCGCGATCGCGATGACGCACCTCATGCGTAGTAGCGATGGGGGGGAATGCGCGTTTGTTACGCAGTTTATTTAGAGAGTGCAGGGGGTTTCCCCCCCCCCCCCCCCAACGTTAAAGTTTTCCGCGGGACTCTCAGTGGCGTATTTACAGGAGGGGCTTAGCGGGTTATAGCCCAGGGGGCAAACTCTAGGAATGAGTGGCTAAGAAAATTAGTACGTAATGGGGGGAGATATTTCTTATAAGCATGAATCTCTCCGTTTGTGTTCGGAGAGCGATTGATAAGGCCAGTGAGTGACCTAGAGCGTGCGCAAGCACGTGAGCATACGCCATAGGCGGAAGTAGACTTGGTAGTCTGGGGGGGGCACAATGATGATGATGATGATGATGTCAACTCATATATGCATATATACATTAGATCAGTCGACTCCACATTTGACGACCCCCCCGTATCTCCGGCGTACGCGAAGTCGACTAAAAATTAGGAAAAAAAAATTAATATTTCGGTGGAAAAATTAAAATATCGAAAGAAAATACCCTTTATATGCTATTTTGACTAATTTCTGCTAATTAAAATTCTTTTTGAACGGTGGTAACTCAAAATTTCTCCAGAAGGAAATTTTTGTGCGCTCCCCAAGCCTTTGGTGCCTCCAAACGTTGATCCTGCGTACGCCCCTGCACGTGAGTGATCAAAAGAGTGACCTGGAGCGTGTGCAACCACCTGAGTGATCAAAAGAGTGGCTCGCAGCGAACGCAAACATGTGGATGACAAAAAGAGTGAAATAACCTAGAGTGTCTGTGAACATGTGAATGACAAAAAGAGTGAAATAACCTAGAGTGTCTGTGAACATGTGAATGACAAAAAGAGTGAAATAACCTAGAGTGTCTGTGAACATGTGAATGACAAAAAGAGTGAAATAACCTAGAGTGTCTGTGAACATGTGAATGACAAAAAAAGTGACGCAAAGCATGCGAATGATCACAGAGTAACCAAGAGCGTGGCAAACATGGGAATTATCAAAAGAGTGACCTAAAAACCAAGAGACCAGGTCACTGAACGGTTAAAAACGTGTGCAAGCATGTGAATGGCCAAAAGAATGACCCAGAGAATGTGTGAGCATGAGAGTAGCTTAGAAGAGAATGTGAGAGCTTAGAGTGTATGAACATGGAGATTGACCAAGAGAGTGCGTAAGCATGGGGGAGACTAGAAGAGTATGCAAGTATGTGAGGTGAGTGACCAGAAGAGTACGCAAGTATGTGAGGTGAGTGACCAGAAGAGTACGCAAGTATGTGAGTGACCAGAAGAGTACGCAAGTATGTGAGTGACCAGAAGAGTACGCAAGTATGTGAGTGACCAGAAGAGTACGCAAGTATGTGAGTGACCAGAAGAGTACGCAAGTATGTGAGTGACCAGAAGAGTACGCAAGTATGTGAGTGACCAGAAGAGTACGCAAGTATGTGAGTGACCAGAAGAGTACGCAAGTATGATGTGAGTGACCAGAAGAGTACGCGCAAGTGTGTGAGTGACCAGAAGAGTACGCAAGTATGTGAGGTGAGTGACCAGAAGAGTACGCAAGTATGTGAGGTGAGTGACCAGAAGAGTACGCAAGTATGTGAGTGACCAGAAGAGTACGCAAGTATGTGAGTGACCAGAAGAGTAACGCAAGTATGTGAGTGACCAGAAGAGTACGCAAGTGTGTGAGTGACCAGAAGAGTACGCAAGTATGTGAGTGACCAAAAGAAGTACTCAGTTGCACAGACATATTCACAGGTATGGGGGGGGGGGCAAGTGGGCTATAGCACAGGGCGGCGAATTCGAGCAATGAGTGATCAAGGAAATTAAACTAGAATGATGGGAGAGCGTTAAGAGTTTGTGTGGAGAGCCCTTGGTAGTTACAGGGCTGTTCCGTGGAGCCTTTGATGATGATGAGGTGGCTGTTTTACGGAACTCAGACAAATTTTTGGATTGGATTTTGATTTTATTGGTGTAAGAACCATCTAGATCAAGCTGCGTCAAAAAAAAAAAAAACACAAATGTCCATATAAAATTTATACAAGGCTTGTTCTTGTCATGTCAAAAGGTAAAAGTATGTGTGAAACGTAAAGCAGTGACATAGATCGTTAAAGCTATAATTTGTCGTATAAGCCAATGGCTTTGGTGAATTTGAAAATGCGAGATGCATCGCAATGGTCATTTAAAATGTCATGAACAGCATCATAGCCCCAGAGCAAAATGAAAGAGCACTTCGGCACCACCCCTTAATACAGTCGAATCCCGTTTTAACGAACACTTTTCAAAACTCTCAAATAAGTTTACACAGGAAAAAATGCATAAAAACCTTGAATTCCTTTATAGAGAAATTTCGTTATAACGAAGTGCTTTCTCCGGTCTCTTGGAGTTCGTTATAACGGGACGCGACATAATTACATTTATCGTCGAAATCATTGTAACAAATCTTATCGTAGAAGCTCGAATTCTACTGAGGTTCCTCGCACGGCTAAGGGGGGGGGGGGTGATGTAGTGCGTACGTCAGCGCCTTCTATCGGCTCTTTTCTTTTTAGTCATTTATTTTCTGGATTGAAAAAAATTCCCGTGACCTAGCGATGCTAACCCTGCAAACCATTTTTTTTATTTCGGTTATTTTTCTGGTTTTATGAATTTTTAAAGTTTCTATGGACTTTTTGCCCACCCTGTACTTTTAAATTTGACTTTTACTACTATTTCGATCAGTTGATAACACCTGTCGCCAATTTCAATACACAGTAAAACCTTTCTTAACGGACACCTCTCAGATGTGGTCACACCTCTTTTACGGCCCAAATAATAATTTCCACTTGTATAATAAAATTATGTACTTCAAACCCCTGATTAACGGTCACCCCTCTTTAACGGACGAAATTTTTTTTTCCCGCCGGTGTCCGTAAAAAAAAAGAAGAGAGGTTTCACTGCAACTGTAACAGTTGTATTTTTTATTTGATATATAGGTGCAGCTGAGGTTCGTTCTAGTTTTAATGTTTCTTATATATACATGTGAATTCTATACTGAACTGTAATTTCTAGTCTGTATTTTCTAAGAGGCATGCGTTTGCTGATAAAAGTTTATTCCGGCCCGTTTATTGGTTATGGACAAGAGTAGGCATAAGAAAGGCACCATTTCTTCACGGCGACCAAGTTTACGAAATATGGACATTTAGTGTCTGTGAATGAATGCTTTCAAGGCACTTTTTTGCTAGGGGGGAAAAAAAGTTAGTGTATTGTATAAGTAGCATGTTTACTTGTTATTCCACACAGATATCCTAATTCTGTGCGCAGAGAAACAACAGAGTCTGTGCAGTAGTTGATATAAAAGATGCGATCTATTATTTACGTGCCCAATGTGAAGGAGAAGGCATTGGAGTGGGGGGGGGGGTATCCAAGAAATTTTAAGCTTGGACATGTGGACGCATGCACGCATATGTTCAGTTATTTTCTTTGCACATGTAAACAACAGGTGGCGTCACTGGTCACTACCCAGCAACTTTCTGTGATTCCCAACTTCGAGACGCGAATGTGCGAGAGCCGAGATTTTTCAGTTAAAATGTCTCACACTTATCAACACAGACAGCAACAGACCTACAAACGGTATAAATATTTCAATCATTACGCTTCACTCCCTTAACCTCTAAAATATAGATGGCAGCACTGAAAAATCAAGCCCAACACTAGCTAAGCACTCAGGCTGTTAGGTACACACACTTACACTTCCGGCAGGACCTGAGTTATGCTCTGTATGAAAGAAATAAAGAAGGTGCCGCTCAGCAAAGCCCTCATTTTTCCACTCGAAAACCTGAGTAATTGACAAGGGCCGCATAATTTTAGGGCCCTCCGATGAGAAATTAGCTTAGGGCACCTTCCGGAGGCGCTTTTGTGGTTTTGTCGCCTGTTGGGTACATAAATTTTGGCACCTTTCACCCATTCTAGTCTAATTTTCTTGACTATTCATTTCTCCAAATTAGCAGCTCTAGGCCGCAAATATGCCTTCTGTGTCGAAATCACTCGTATGGTCATTCACATACTTTCACACCCTTTAGGTCACTGTTTTTGTCACTCGCTCACCAGGTCATTCTTTTGGTTGCTCACATACTTGCACACTGTATAGGTTAGGGGTTTCCAACGTAAAACTGCTCACATGCAACTTGATGATAATGAGGCTGTTCTACGCAACTCAAACAAATTTTTGGATATTTAATATAAAAAAAAGCGTGTCCCTACAGTCGTATCAACAGTCTCGTAGTCCCCAGGAAAAAATGAAATAGGGTTCAGGCAATGGGCCTCCACGTCATGGAGCAGTGCCCCTAGGCTGGGATCTATGGCGGGCCCATTGAGCCAGACTTTTCACGGGCCCTTCTGCAGTGAATTTATAACGTAAGAAAAACAAAAAATGATGGCAATTTTCCCTGGCCCTAGAGCTTTCCTGTCAGCCCCACTCTTGTGAAGGCCATTGTTCAAGCACCAATGGCCCCCAGATCCTGGAGAGGGGCCCCCGGGCTGGAATCTTTTGAGGGCCATCGGTCAAACTTTTTACGGGCCCCTTCTGTAGTTAATTTATAGCGTGAAAAAGCAAACAATGATGAGAACTGTCTCGGGCCCCAGGGCTAGAGCCCTGTCAGGCCCCCCCCCCTTTGTGGGGCAATGCAAGCACCACCTCTTAATTTGTATATTTATTGTTGGCATACCATGGAAACTCTGGACGCAGCCTTCTGTGGAGACATGAGTGGTTTCGGGCGGCAACAATTTCAGGAGCCCGAAGCCTAGGCCTTTCGGAAGCTCCTCCTTCGAGCCTCGATTTTATTTATTTTAGGAGCAAGTTGGCATTAAAAAGAACCTGAAAGTACAGGAATGCTAGAAAATATAAAACAAAATATGGCTATATATAAAAATATAAAACAAAAAAATAACGGAAAATTGAAACGTGAAATTAATGAACAATTTCAAAACTGACGAAAATTCAGATTTTATGAAAAATAATTCCTTGATTACCAAAATAATGAAAAATTAAATTAATGAAAACTCATAATTGAAAGGAAAATTATCCATTAGCTAATTAAAAATAATAATGGCGGAAAATGTAAATCTGGAATTGATGAAAATAATTCCAGAATGAACAAAAATTTTTGATGAAAATTCAGAATTAATGAAAGAATTGATTCAGATTAATGAAATATTCGGATGAAAATTCAGAATTAATGAAAGAATTGATTCAGATTAATGAAATATTCGGATGAAAATTCAGAATTAATGAAAGAATTGATTCAGATTAATGAAATATTCGGATGAAAATTCAGAATTAATGAAAGAATTGATTCAGATTAATGAAATATTCGGATGAAAATTCAGAATTAATGAAAGAATTGATTCAGATTAATGAAATATTCGGATGAAAATTCAGAATTAATGAAAGAATTGATTCAGATTAATGAAATATTCGGATGAAAATTCAGAATTAATGAAAGAATTGATTCAGATTAATGAAATATTCGGATGAAAATTCAGAATTAATGAAAGAATTGATTCAGATTAATGAAATATTCGGATGAAAATTCAGAATTAATGAAAGAATTGATTCAGATTAATGAAATATTCGGATGAAAATTCAGAATTAATGAAAGAATTGATTCAGATTAATGAAATATTCGGATGAAAATTCAGAATTAATGAAAGAATTGATTCAGATTAATGAAATATTCGGATGAAAATTCAGAATTAATGAAAGAATTGATTCAGATTAATGAAATATTCGGATGAAAATTGAGAATTAATGAAAGAATTGATTCAGATTAATGAAATATTCGGATGAAAATTCAGAATTAATGAAAGAATTGATTCAGATTAATGAAATATTCGGATGAAAATTCATAATTAATGAAAGAATTGATTCAGATTAATGAAATATTCGGATGAAAATTGATAAAAATTAATGAAATATCCTGATGAAAATCCATAATTGATAAAAATTAATGAAATATCCTGATGAAAATTCATAATTGATAAAAATTAATGAAATATCCTGATGAAAATGCATAATTGATAAAAATTAATGAAATATCCTGATGAAAATTCATAATTGATAAAAATTAATGAAATATTCTGATGAAAATTCATAATTGATAAAATAATGATAATTAAAAATTAATGAAATTTCAGAATTGATGGCAATGAAAAATTCAGAAACAATCACAGAATTAATAAATATTCGGAATCAATGAAAATTCATGACAATTAGTTCCAGATTTAATGAAAAATAATTCTCCGAAATCAGTAAAAAATAATCCCATAACAAATGAAAATTTAGAACTGATGATAAAAGTCAAAACTAAAACGAAATGACAATTCCAGTACAAATAAAATTCAGAATTAATGTAGAAACAATTGACTGTTCTGTAAAACTGATGAAAATAATCTTGATATTGAACAATATTTCAAATGAGAATAGTTCTGCTATTCACGACTGTTTATTTTTGATAATTGCTCGAATACACCTGCCAAATACGAAGAACCGCACACGTGGGACACGAGAAACTGCGTCGCGATAGCAGAGCAACGCGTTTGCACCACGCACACGCGAACAGCCAACGTTTCGAGATTCCCTCTGTCCTTCCGATTTCGGTTTGTTGAAAAAAAAAAAAGACACGTGCTGTGCTGCTTCCGAATCGCGCGCGCACACGCGGCACGCACTTCTCTTCAGTAGTCTCTCGCTTCCATTTATTGTTACGGTTTATACTCGCTAGATGGCGTGGAAACCCGCGTTGTCTCTTTTCCCTTCATTCCCCCTCCCCTTTATCAGACATTTCCTTCAATTCAAAAAAGAAGAAAAGAATCACGATTTTTTAGAAGTCTAGCGAGTGTTTGTGGTTGTGTTGTTATTGTGCTTGCGTGTGTTTAAGTGTTGTGATCAGTGCCTTCTTTTTTTATTAACGGATACCCTTTAACATGCTGTTGCTAAATATTTACACATGAACATTAATTTATACATGATGTATTTAGCTATTCTTTTACACGTGAGACTCGAAGGATTTTAGTGTGTGTGTGTGTGTGTGTTATGAAGAAAGTCCGATTCATGGAAGTCACTGAGGCATAAACTGACGTTGGTCATTGAACAGGTAAATGAAATTTGTGAGTAATATATTTACGAAAATTTCTGTATTGAATGACCTATAATGAGGTCAGGTAAGCCCAAGCGGTTTTTAACAATTCTCTTTATAAGTAATATTCTATGGAAGCTAAAACTGTGCTTAATATACTTTGAAAAGCCTCAATACAGGTAAGCATGGCCCCCTCAAAACCAAGACTGGCTTTAGTCTGGACCTCCCGGATCAATCTTACATGTATTTGAACATTTTACACTTTGAATTCATCAAAAATTAATTGACCTATTGGCAGGTCCTAATCTAATATCGACTGCCAAAAAAATGAAAATGCGTATTAGTGACAGATACAGACTGAAATTTTTTTTGCAAATCATGGAATTAATCAAAAACTATTCACAAATACTGTTCACTACTGATGGGAAAAATCAAAAGCTTTTCACAACTGTTGAAAAATTGTTTACAAACAACTGAAATAATCAAACTGATGGGGAAAATCAAAAGCTTTTCACAACTGTTGGAAGAGTTGTTTACAAACAACTGAAATAATCAAACCGATGGGAAAAATCAAAAGCTTTTCACAACTGTTGGAAAAGTTGTTTACAAGCAACTGAAATAATCAAACTGATGGGGGAAATCAAAAGCTTTTCACAACTGTTGGAAAAGTTGTTTACAAACAACTGAAATAATCAAACTGATGGGAAAAATCAAAAGCTTTTCACAACTGTTGGAAAAGTTGTTTACAAACAACTCAAATAATCAAACTGATGGGGAAAATCAAAAGCTTTTTCACAACTGTTGGAAAATTTGTTTACAAACAACTGAAATAATCAAACTATTCACAACTGATGAAAAAATAAGAAAAAATTTTCACAACTATTGAGAAAGTTTTGCTTACAAACAAATAAAATAATCAAAAACTATTTACAACTGAGGAAAAAATAAAAAAAAAAATTTCACAACTATTGGCAAAATTGTTTTCAAACAACTAAAATAATCGAAACAATTCAAAAAATAATGTTCGCAACTGATGAAAATAAGGTAAACACAAGCCGCGTTTTTAACAATTACTTTTATAAGTACTTTCCCATGAAATCTTGATGTTCATTAAAATTGTTCTCAATATGCTTTGGAAAGCCTCAATACAGGCATAGATGACGACGTGTATCAGGCCCATTGGCCCTCCCTCTAACATTTGCCACCATCTTCATAGTAGCCTATGGAAATATTAGGTTTGAGCTTCCTCTCACAATGTTATGAAGCCTACGAATACAAGTAGGCATTCCCCCCTAAAAAGAGAGACTGGCTCTAGTCTGGGGGGGGGGGGTGGAGCCCGGGATCAACCTTATATGTTTTTTGAATTTTTTATTTTTTACACTATGAGTTCACTAAAAATTAGGTCAAATATAAGGGACCCTCATTAAAAGTTTTGACCGAAAAGCAACTACCTATCAAGGATGCAATTCATGCAGATTGGTAGACTATATCTTAGCTTTGATTAGATAAAAGTAGAGCTTAATAATTGTTATTGCTAAATATGTAGTGCTAAATACAGTGATTGAAATTTATATTACCTAAATTTATACTACATTTTTTCTTCAATTTTGTTGTTCGATTTTTGACTAATTTGCTTCCGAAACTGTTTATAAGAAATGTAATCATGTAACATTCTATAATGTGATATATTGTTTACAAACAATATTATTGAATAGACAGTTCTTAAGTTGTATGTTGTATGAATGATTCAAAAATTGGAAGAAAAAAAAAATGCATGGAACTGTATATTAATAACAATTATAAATACGAACTTGAAAAATTGTTTTTTTCCAAACGATGAAATTAATCAAAAACTGTTTACAAACAACTAAAATAATCGAAATCTATTCAGCAATGTTTACAACTGATGGATAAAAATCAAAAACTGTACACAACTATTGAAAGAGTTGTTTACAAACAACTATTGAAAGAGTTTGTTTACAAACAGCTACTAAAATATTCACAAATAATGTTTACAACTGATGAGAAAATCAAAAACTGTTCACAACTGTTGGAAAAGTTGTTGCAAAACACTATTTGAAACAGACGTTTCACAAGTTGGTTAAGAATGATGTGATTTTGTGAGTAATTCAAAGCCACTCGAAATTGCATACTATTATTAAAAACTACAAAAAATTGTTTACAGACTACAAAAGTAAGCAAAAAATATTCACAGCTGATTGAAGTGTTCTTTAGAAACACAGAAAATAATAAAAAAATATTTACAAATAATGTTCACAGCTGATGAAAAAATTAAAAAAAAACAACTATTCACAGTTGCGGGAAGTTGTTTACAAGCATTGTTTCAAATAGATAATTGACAAGTTGGTTAAGAATGATGTAACTCTGTGAATAATTTGAAACCTATTAAAATTTCACAAATTGTGTGTGTATGTGTGTACAAAACAACTCGAAAAGTTGTTAACAAACTGCAAAGTATGCAAAAAATATCCACAACTGATGGAAAAATTGTTAACAAATAACTAAAATGATCAAAAACTATTTACAAATAAGGGGGCCGTTCAAGTATTACGTCATCATCGATGGAGGGGGGGTTTCCGATTTGCTGACTTTTGATGTCAAGGGGGGGGGGTTTGGACAATGCTTACGTCATCAACCACCCTTTATGAAAATATGAGTTAGGATTCAGAGGGGCAGAGCTGATGACGAAATTTTGCTGACAAGGGGGGGGGGGTCAAAAATGGCTAAAAATTTGCTTACGTAATACTTGAACGGCCCCTAATGTTCACAGCTGATGAAAAACATTAGAAACCACACAACTGATAAGAAAATTGTTTGCAAACAGCTGAAATAATCACAAACATTATAATTAAGGTTGAAATCAACAAAGGAAATTAACTGTTCTCAAATAATGTTCTCATTATGGGATAAAACCATTCTAATTCCAAGTTAGTCAAGTATGAAATGTTTCTGTCTGTAATTCAGAAACTGCTCACAAATTCACTGTCAAAAATTCACAACTACAAATACTGTATAAATTTGAAAGTTGTTTATAAACAATGTAGTTTTGCTGCCTTATAAAGAATATTTACAGCACTAACAATCTTCCATTTCTAGAATTCAGTAGTTTCCATCAATAGTGACACAATAAAGAAGCAAGTCACCATTTCACACATGATATATACATATATAAAATTGATTTTCTGTCTGTGTGTGTGTTCTCTATACAAATCTACAATTTTAGATCGATCGTCGCCAAATTTTGCATACATACCAAATGGGACCCGACTTGAATGATAGGCTACTTTAAAATTTCGTCAGAGCAGGGCAAATGCCCCAAATGGGCAAAAAAACTGTCGGGCAACAATGGTTTTTGGGCCGAAACAATCACTTTTGGAACGTTTACTTTGGTTACCGTGGTTTCCTAGCAATGCGTTTCAGGCGTGTATAAACTGTATATGCCTTTACACTTTGTCACTTCTTTAACGCTGCCAGTGTGTATGAATAATAGTTTGTGCCTTTATAATGGTTTGTCACTTTTTTCAATCCTCCCAGTACCGAGAGCTTTTTGAATAGACGCCATCATCAGCATCACTTTGGGGGTAAGGCAAGGGATGATCCCCATAGAAACCAGTGTTTGAATTGCCGATGTTACTGTAGAAATGCGGAAATTTGGTGGGGTTTTCCGCCACATCAATAATTTTAAAAATTGTATCGAATTCTTGATTTTTGAAATATTGAGTTCGCTTCGTTGAGGAGCCCAGGAGATTAAATAGGCAGTAATTAGCCCCGGACCTACTTTTGATTGGATATCCATGCAATAACATTGATTTTAACTTTTTATTTATATCTTCTCAAGCATGAAAATTAATGTCTCCCTATTGTCTTTTGATATTCAACTGCATAAATTGATATAGTTTAAGTTGTTTTAACATTACATATATTATTCAAAGACTTCATTTTTTTGAATATGTTTACATTGGATGAACGCAGGTGTCGAGGAGATATGATCGAAGTGTTCAAAATTTTCAATGGGATGGATAGGATGGACCATGAACTTTTAGTACACCGCCAATCGACTGCTTTTACAAGGGGACACCAGTATCGATTGGTGAGGGACAATGCAAGGTTATGGTGTCGCAGGGAATTTTTCTCTAATAGGGTTGTTAATAAATGGAATAGCTTACCCCCGGAGGTAGTAAATTGTAACACAATTGACACGTTTAAAAAGAAATACGATAAACATGTTGGGGTAAATCGAGAAGCTATCCATTCTTAGAATAAGACAACCATAAGTATTCTTTATGGGCATTGTATAATATTTTATCATGTGTATATATTGTTTGTAATTTGTGTTAATTGCATTTTTAATTGGGTTGCTGTATTTTTGAAACATATGACAACCATATTTTTATGGGCATCTTTTTATCAGCCACCTCGTTGGGCATTTTGCCTGTTGTGGCGTTGTATTTGTATTTGTATTTGTATTTGTAAATATATATAAAGTATTCAAAAAATCCGGGTCCCTCTCGAAGAAAAAAAAAGTATGCAACTCTCTATAAAGTGTCTATAAATTGTTTTTCCAGCATGCCCCCAGGTGTTTCATCACTTGCTTATATCTCTTCGTTGAGACAGAGCAGCGGTCCATGTTCTGGTTAGGAAAAGGAGGTATCTCTGTGAATCAAATGATTCATTTCTAAAAACGTGTTCTATCGAAAGGGTTCATTTACTTTCATTGTTTACTAGTGGGAAAAGCTTACAAAGAAGCCCATTAATGAGAATTTAACGTAAGGAATGTAGCAATCTAAACCAAATATACTGTTAATCCCATTTAGAAAATTTTTCCACTTGGTACAACTATCGATCTGTAAATTCTCTTTTGATTGATCTTTCATTTCTTTAAAAAAATCTTAGCTCTTTCAATAATATCTTTTGATTTAAATTTAAAGCAAATGAGAGATTCTCTCTCTCTCTCTCTTCTCTCAGTACACACTGTCTTAGACAATTATCTTCCCTATTCACAGAAGCAAGGATTTCATATAAATCCTTGCGAAACAATAGTATAGAAAAGAGAAATTTTGTAAAGTAAATAAGGTATGCATGTAATTCAAATGTGAATGCCCAGCATTGTTAACGGAGGCTCTGTTTGATCATTCCCGTCGCAGTGCAGGCTCTGTGTGTATTCTGTGTGTGTATATATTGCATATTCTGTGGAAGCAAAGGCAAACAAAACTGCTCAGCACTGTGGACGAAGGCTTTGTTTCTTCGTTTCCCGTCACAGTCGAGGCGCTGTATATATGTAATTTGTATACATTGCTTATTTTGACCATTCTTAAAGCTCTTCCACTTCAGCATGCCAGCTTCTTCTTCTTTCTTGCCCACAAGTCTTTTTCACATTTCTTTCGAAATTCCAGGCTGTGGTCTCCGGTCCTTATGTGCTACTGGGCGCACGTGCAATTTTTCTCCCTGGTACATAGAATTTTATTTTTTCCCCAGTTGATGGTCCACACTAGACACGCCTGCTCCCCCACCCTAGTTGCGGCCCTGCATCTATCCTCCAAATTGGTAATACATGGATTTGAAATTTAATGTGTGGTGACATCCAGTGGTGGACGCTGTCGCCACAAATCTATATATATAAAATTGATTTTCTGTCTGTGTGTGTGTGTTCTCTATACAAATCTACAATTTTTGATCGATCGTCGCCAAATTTTGCATATACACCAAATGGGATCCGACTTGAACGATAGGCTACTTTAAAATTTCGTCAGACCAGGGCAAATGCCCGAAATGGGCAAAAAACTGTCCGGCAACAATGGTTTTTGGGCCTCAACAATCACTTTCCGAACGTTTACTTTGGTTACCGTGGTTCCCTAGCGATGAGTTTCAGGTGTGTTTATGCCTTTGCAATGGTTTGTCACTTCTCTAATCCTGTTAGTATATGTATAATAGTTTATTCCTTTGTAATGGCTTGCCCTTTTTCAATACTCTCAGTAATGAGGCCTTTTGAATAGACGCCATAATCATCATCAGCATCACTTTGAGGGTCAGGCAAAGGATGATCCCCATGATAGAAATGCGGAAATTTAGTGGGGTTTTCCGCCACATCAATAATTTTAAAAATTGTATCGAATTTTTGATTTTTGAAGTATTGAGTTCGCTTAGAGATATACGAAGCCCAGAGAAAATTGAATATGAAGTAATTAGCCCCAGACCTACTTTTGAATCGGATATTCATCATGCAATAACATTGATTTCAACTTTTTATGTATATCTTCTCAAGTATGAAAATTAATGTCCCCTTACTGTCTAACTGCATAAATTCATATAGTTTAGATTGTTTTAAAATTAATTATGGGCTCATAAAGTACATCGAAGATATTCCACAGTTTTAATATTTTTTGAAGCAGAAACCGGCAGATGAATAACTAGAACTTCAGGAGTGGGGGGAAATCGAAATACTTGGCTCCCCTTGAAAAAGGGGAAAAAATATATTCATTTCTACGTTTCTTTAAATCTAGATTTGTTTATTTCATGAGTCGCGCAGTAAGGCGCCATATTGGTTCAACTTGAACACGGTTTGTGTATCCCTCAAAGAAAGAGGGAGATATCACGTGATCCAAAAAGCCTCATTGAAGAAAACCCGGGCAACGCCGGGTATTATAGCTAGTGTATACATATTCGTGTTGTAGGTTTGTGTGATTGTCGCGGCAACCAGGGCTTTTTTCCAAAAGAATACCCAACTCAAAATTGGAAAACCTTAGGAAATTGTATTTTTAGCCGATTACCACTACTCATCGCTTTTCTTTTGGCGTCATTATATACAGTGAATCCCGCTCATAAAATTCCTACTGTACGTTTTTTTTCTCTTATTACGACTTATTTTCGTTTCACTAATACGCATCGAAATTTCCTGTTTGAAACATTTCCTCGCTTACCACGTTTTTTGATGATTATTTTTTGAAGAACATGACGAGCCGGATCGACTGAATTATTTGGCTCGAGATTATGTTCCGTCTCGTGATTATGAACTCTAATTCCGAATTGTAAATTTCTTGTACCATTTTCATCGGCATGGACTTCCTATTTGCGTGTAATTAAATTATCTTTCTATTTCCACGTCAATTATTATAATCTAGTGTGCCTATTTTTACGGTTTTTAGGGCCTAAACTTCCGGATTCTAATCATAATGATAGGAAGGCTCCTCCAACAACTGAAAGATTGGCCATAGAAATGCGAAGGAGTCTATTTCTACCAATATATTTCTTGTTTGAATAATCTCTGACTGTAGGCCTATTCTACAACTAATTCTATACTTGCCTTCAGAAATGTACTAAAGTATGTAGTAGGCCTACATAACATAAATAGGAAACTTTGGGAGAAAAAAAACCTGAACCGGTTTTGTTTTTGCTCCCAGGTGCTTCTTCTGTTATTTTTGCCCTCTATAACCTCGAATTATATTATCTCACAGGGGAAAGCTTTACTGAAAGATGAGAATAGAAGAGGCCTAGAAGAGGCCTCACCTTTGGGTACAGTCTTTTTTTGAGTACCAGTATTCTACTTTAGTAAGTGGTAATAGGCACAGGTAATTTCCGCCGGGTATATCCTATGTCGGCTTTTCTCGACCTTTTTTTATGCGAATCCTTTATACAAGGCGGCTGAATGGAACCCCCCCTTTTAGGCTCCTGTGGAACCCTTAAAAGTAGAAGGACTGCAATAATATATGTCACAACACAGGTGGCTGCCGAGATGATTGCGGGAAAATCGATCATTCTGAAAGAAAAAAAGCTAGCCAATGTTTCCCAAAAAAAGTAGGGGATATTACTCTTCGGATGAGGGGCGGAAGGCGAACGTACGATATGGATTTAAGTAGGGCTGTGTTTCTCAACCTATGGTCGGCGGACCAGATGGGGTCCGCGAAGATATTACAGGTAGTCCGTACGCAGACTAGATAATTTAAAAAAGTGAAGGAATTAGACCTTCACACTAAGGGAGACCATATTTCATCGATGAATACACAAAATATTTCTATCCAGAGTAAGGGGCACATATATGGCTGACTGTTATCAAAAAAATTCAATTTTCTACAAAATTTCCGATTATTCCTAAAATTGCTGAAGAGTTTCAGTGAAGAAAATAAAGGGCTTTTTTGATTGCAGTGAACAAAAATGTAGTTCACGAGAAAAATTGCTGCCCAGGACTAGAATGTTAATTTAATTCCTAGACAAAAATACGGGAAATCGGGATCTTAAATATAGCAAAATGCGGAAATTAGGATCTGAAATACATACGAGATAAGGAAACTCGAGAGTGCGGACCAGCAAAAAATGAATAGATAGGAAAAACAACTTGGGGACGGAAAAATAAGTAAATTGGAGGAATAATTTATTTTCCACAGCAGCAAAATATAAATACACTAAAACCTCGTTAAGTCGCCACTCCGGTTAAGTCGTCGTTTTTCTTCAGGCTTTCATAGACAACAATGTTATCAAACCCTCGTTTACTCGTCGCTAATTTCGGTTAACTGATCACCATGAAAAAGTTCGAGAGAGAGAGGAACAGATAATTTCTATGGCTTTACTTTAAAAAAATAGCTTGTTAACAGCATTGCCATATGCTTAAAAGTCACTTAGTACCTTATGTACCAAAACGGAACAGTTCAAGTAACGAAAGCTACGCTGGGGAAGTTCATTTCCCGACTAAAGTTTTTGAAACATTAAGGACTGTTCGAGCAGGACCTGATTTCTGCATGGGCCCCACTAATTTAGGGCTCCAAATTTAAACAAATTATCTCGTTAAAAAACCAGACATTTTTTTCCAAGGTTGAGGTCTGTAATGCGTGCTTTTCCCTACCCCGGACCCTCCACAAGTCCCTCAAAGTGGACCCTGTGTTCGAGATCACCTTTTAGTTAGTATGTGAAGGATTACCTTGATAAATTTTACCAAGATTACCTTGTAGTTGTTTCATGAACTACTGATAAAGAATTAAAACATTAAAATTAAATTTTTCATCTATATGTAAAATTGATGTGCAGTAGTTCTGTTGTGAAGAAAAGCTAACAATTCTAATAGTTGCTTTGATTAGTCTACATTAAAAATTACTAGCACAGTCGAATCCCGTTTTAACGGATACCGTGACAGCGAAAATCTCGTTTTAATGAACACTTTTCTAATCCCTCCAAATAAGTTTACATAGGAACAATGCAAACAACCTGAAATTCCTTTATAACGAAGGGATTTCTCCGGTCTCTTGGAGTTCGTTATAACGGGATTCGACTGTATCAATCAAAGTGTACCAGTATATTTTAACACAAAAAGTTAAGTAATAAAAGCTCTAAAAAGGTAAAAATTTCATTTTTTTCTCTTCTGCAATCTAACTTCCCTTAATATATTGCAATTTTAATTCATATTTTAATAAATGTTATATTACTTTAAATTTATAAGATTTTTACAATACCGCACATTGAAACTGACAGCACTTCGCTTAAGCCGTCACTTTGCTTAAGCCGTCATAATTTTTCGATAACATGAGGTGACGACTTATCGAGCTTTTACGGTATAAGAAATAGTTTGGTATACCAGCAAAAGAGAAATATAAAAAAAAAAATTTGCTCGCATCGACAAAAAATAAATAAATGGCAAAAAATAAGTTGTGCACCAGCTAAATACAGTCGAATCCCGTTATAACGAGCTCCAAGAGACAGGAGAAATCACTTCGTTATAAAGGAATTTCATGTTGTTTGCATTGTTCCTATGTAAACTTATTTGGAGGGATTAGAAAAGTGTTCGTTTTAAAACGAGATTTTCGCTATAACGGTATTCGTTAAAACGGGATTCGACTGTATTAATAAATTCGAGGGATAATTTGGGACCGCAAAAAGATTAACAAATAGGAGAAATAGTTTTGGGACTGGCTGTTTTATTTAAATCTAAAATTATTTGCAATATTAAAATTTTCTGCGCACAGGCAGAAAATTCCCACGGACCGGTGGTTGAAGTAATGCACATTTCTGTGCATTACTCCGCATTCTAATCGATGTTAATATGACCGGAAACGTTGTATAATAGAATAAAAATGTGGCCAAACGAATAATTTCATGATTCTTCCACTTTTTCATTATTTTTCCCTAAACCCCACGTACGTATCTCAAAACCCTATAATTTAGATCATCATTAGTGGAGGTAAATGACAAGCCTCTTCCTTAATGATGTGAAGAGCGTCTCCAAGCTTCTCTTGAAACCCCCCAAATCTTTGTTTGAACTTGTAAGTTGCGGCCATTACAATGACCACCTGTTGCAATGTCGCGGTATTTATCTTTATTCACTTGCCCTAATATTTTCTTTCTCTCGTCTTAGAGAAAATTGTAGAGTATGCGACCGGGAAAATTTTCGAGAAGATCCGTGTTCGAGTGAGAGAATGTGTGTGTGATATCTATCATCCACTATTTCCGAAAAGTAAATAATAACGTGTTTTTGTTTCGGACTTCGATACAGCGGCTTTCTTTGTTAGCGACCGGAGATTGGGGAGTCTGGAGGAAAAAAATACAGTGCATTCCGCTTATAGCATTTTTCGAAAAAAAAAGAAAGAAAAAGAGCTCATAATGAAACGTTGTAAGCAGGAAAACTCTTTAAACGGGAAATATAGATCGTTGTTTCTCAACGTGGGGCAATATGGGTCCTTCTTGCGGTATTGGGATATTCTGGGGGGGACGGCCGACTGCTGAAAATCTAGTGGAAGGGTATCCACATGATAGGTGACAAGGGGGGCCACAGATATATGTGAAAAAAAAATAATCAGATGTGAAGAAATTATGAAGCTTTTTAGTGAAATATGGTTATAGGGGAAAAAAGTGGTACTATTTTAATAAAATCCAGCAGAACTGCCCGTAGAACCAGGGTTGTCAACCTCACGGTGTGGCCAGACGCGTCCCAGGGGGGCCTCCAGTGTATGGGAGGCCTGATAATGATGATGAGATCTGATATACAAAGTTTTTCGGGAATCGGTATGTGTGAATTCCTAGGTATCAGGGCTGGGTAAATCTATTGCCCAACATGCTCGGGGAATGTGAAAATTTTGACCGGGCAGGTAGTTTCACCATATGTGCGACGAATATAAAATATTTATTTCTGCTTGCGGATTTTTGGAGATTTGTTAGCATTGGTAGGTAGGTTATTCTACCAACGTAGGAGTGGGGGCTGGTGATGTTAAGATGGTCCTGGATAGATCCAGGGCCATCTTTAACGCATGGGCCCATCTGCGTATGGTCCGAAGACTTCTTGTCGATCTACATCAGTGTTTTCCAAAGTGGGCAATATCGCCCCCTGGTGGGAGATGGAATTGTCCAGGGCGCGGTAGGAACTACTATTATATATAACACAGGATCCTATGGGTACGCTTGAGTTGGGGGCGAAGACAGAAAGAAAATTCTGAAGAAGGGGGCGATGGAACAAACAGTGTGGGAAACTGTGATCCACATGATGAGATTTGGTACCATGATTTTCAAGACTAAGTAAACATGTAGGCTATGATACTTCTGACTAAATGCGGGACTCTAGAAAAGTTGTTCTCAAACCTTTGAAGCCCGTTGGCTTGGTGGAATTTTTGTTTCCTGAGTGAGAGACCCAGTTATATATAAACATGACTAATGGGAATAAATGGAGAAAAAAAATGAACGATTACTCAACCACCGTGCCGTGAGTCGCCCGGTGGTAACACTGCTCTAGAACAGCGGTTCTCAACGAGTGCTCCGCGGCCGCTTGAGGGGAAAAAAAAAAAAAACCAGTAAAATTATAATAATAATTACAAATATTTTCAAATAGTGTGTAAAAATAAATCAGTAATTTTGATGAATAATTCAGAAATGGGCCTACGGGGCTCCGCCATATAATTTTTTTTTACTAAAAAGGGCTCCGCGAGTCAAAAAAGGTTCAGAACCGCTGCTCTAGAACATAACATTATACGAGGGCCGATAGTATTGAGATGACTTTTTATCCATATAACCCCTCCCTTCCCAAAGAAATCTCACTGAACCAGGGGTTCCCGAGAAGGGCTTTATTTATGAATTTTTTGTTCACTGTGAATTTACTCAAAAAAAACAACCCAAAACCCATGTCAATATAAGTAGGAAGGATCTTGCTCCTCGATGAGGATGGAGAGCACCCTAGATAAAAAAAAAGGGGGGGGGGCAGGAGAAGCAAATATTAACGGGTGAAAAATAGGACAAGAAACATTGATCTAGATGAGTATTATTAAAATTTGGGACCATGAAAATTAGACGTACGAAGCGAGAAAACGTTCTAAATGGGAAACGTTATACGCGGGTCCACTTCCCCAAAGCAGAATGCTTTGCATTATTCTGCAACGAGCCCTCGGCTGACTGGAAGTGTTCTGGAGTAAAAATCACCCCATAGTAGTGTTTTACACAATATTTCCTTAAAATTATTCCAGATTGTTCTGCAGTAGCACTGATTGTCCTGCGACGTCGGCATATTCTGCTTTGGGGGGAATCCACTGTATTTTTGTTTCTGCTAAATTGTGATACCACGGGGTCTTTCTCCTTCCATATTTCGAGTTCGATTCGTTCTTTTACACTTGGAGTCCCCAACGCATACCCGCGGGGCTTTTTAACGTGGCCAGCCGACATTTCTAGAAAACATTGGAAGGTTATTTTAAAAGTGTACCTTATATCATACATATCAACCTATGACCGCGGGCCGAATGTGGTCATCTGATGTGGGCGCGATGCCAAACCTAATTTTGTTGAAATTAACTAAGTGCCGCATTCCCTGAGCATTCAAGTAACCCGTAGGAAATTTTCGTCACTCAAGTGACCCAAAATGCAGTTTCACATCATTTAAGTGGTCTGCACTTCACTCAAGTGACCTGGGGCACATTTACAGATAACTTAAGTGATTCTCAGCACATTCCCAGTCCACTTATGCGACCCGCGGTACATTTACAGAGTGCTTACGAAACCGCAATGCAGTCTCACATCACTTAAATGACTTGGCGTGCTGTTCCAAATCACTCGAGTGTCCCTCATAGTCTAACTTCATTTAAGTGACTCATTTAAAGGATGACCATTGATGCTGTCCCAGGTCACTTAAGCAGCCCGCGAGCGACGAATTTCTAGATCACTTAAGACACCAGCGGTACATTTTCAGATCGATCACTTACGTGTCCGGCGGCACGTTTAAGGATCAGTTGAATGACCTGGAACACATTTACCGATCACTTAAGTGACCCGAGGTGCAGCTCCGCATCACTTGAATGACCTGGGGTATTGTTCCAGATCACTTATGTGGCCCACGGCATATTCTAACTTTGATTAAATAGGTTCGCAGCTTATTTCACACTTTAATTAAGTCATCCGCGGCACATTTGCAGATCACTTAAGTAACCCGCGGTGCAGCTACGCGCCACTTGAATGACTTGGAGTGCGGTCCCACACCACTTAAGTGGCTCGCGGCATATTCTCACTTCAACTGAGTTACCCACGGCACATTGCACATTAAGAGATAAAGATGCCTGTGTTGCCGTACCAGATCACTTAAACAGCCCACGACGAATTTATAAATCACTTAAGTCACCAGTGGCACCCTCGCCTTATTTACTGATCACTTAACTGGTCTGAGATACACGTTTTCAAACCAACGAAGTGGCCCGCACTCTACTAAACGTTGAACACCCTTGACTTATATTGAAGAGGTACAGCAAATGAATTAAATGATTAACTGAAGGTGATTGTGATACTTTGTGGTGTAATCGAGGTCCACGTCGTATGTATTATATTACTCATAATCGAATCCCGTTACAGCAAAATCTCGTTTTAATTTCTGATCCCCTTGATAAGTTAACATAAGAACAATGCAAAAACCTGGAATTCGTTTATAACGAAATTTCATTATAACGAAGTGATTTCTCCGGTCTCTTGGCGTTCGTTATAACGGGGTTCGACTGTATATGCCGCTAGTGATATAACTGATCCGAATTTTCACCAGGCCTACGATATTGCAGCGTTTTGACCCTAATTCAGGGGTGAGCAACCTTTTTAGCATGCGGGCCAGATAGGCTGCAATTTTGCCACTCGCGGGCCAAACTTTTGTATACATGTGGTGACCATATGACCCGTAATTTTACAGGAAATTTCGTCGTCCCACTTTTTCATGATATGTCCCTTATTTTCAACGAGGTTTACTTCAATTTTTGTGATCAAAAATCAAGTTTATTTTCATGACATATAAATTAAAGCTTCTGACAATTTTTTTTTTTTGGCTGTAATTGGCAACTTTACTTGCCTTTGGCAATATTTTTTGCTGAAATTGGCAGCTTTACTTCCCTTTAGCAATTATGGATCCCGATTTCCCGCATTTTTATGAAGGAAAATTGGTCAACTTAGGCGAATATCGCGTTGTATGATATCCTGCACTACTTTTCGATACTTTCTGCCGAACACATTTTGCGGACCAGGTGGAACCTCTCGGCGGGCCGCATTTGGTCCGCAGACTGAAGGTTGTGCACTCTTGCCCTAATCAGTGAATTCAATTATATGACCTAATTTCTTCTTGTGAAGGAAACTGGCGTAGATTGCAAAATCCGATTTATAAATCTAGATTTTCACCGAAAACTCTACATAATACGTTACACTACATAATGCTCCACAAACAACGCATAATTGATGTTTACCATTATTTGCGTTGTATAAAATTACCACATTTCCATCCGAGCACCCTTTCACCCATTTATATGTAGCCCGAGCTACGTAGAAAGGGTGTTCATATTAAAGTAGTAGTTTTATGTAACGCAAATATCGTAATAGACATTGTTTAAGCGCTGTTTTTGCCGCATTTTACGTGCTGTGTTGCGTTTTTTCGTGATTCAGAGCCACCTGTGAGTGAAATTGAACTTTTAAATTTATCAAGAAAACCGGTTACTGAATGAAGAAAACGTATTAATTAGTGAAAGAAAAAATTTGGTAATTTCTGGTAGAAATTATTTCACAAATGAATGAAAGAATAATTGCATATTAATTGAGAGAAATGATTCCAGGGTATATTGAGAAGGATAATAATTTCAGAAAATTACCGAAATAAATAATTACAGAATCATTTGAAGTGATTTCAGATCAGAACTAATCTCAGAATTAATTAATTAATTTAATCAATAGTTCTGATTAACGAAAAACTTTTTATTCAGAATTAATCGGAATTGAAAAGAAATAATTTCAGAATGAATCTTGTTCAACTCGTGGTCCTGGTATTAAGCTGTCACTAAATTACATGAATTGGTGGCTCGCGGGCTTCGTGGGGGAGTTTCAATTTCCACCGTGTCTGAAAGGTTGGAGAACCCTGCTCAACGTCAAAATAAACTTCGAACGAAATGATCCTCTAATGACACAGTGGGACTTCAGAGTACCATAAATTCGTCCACGCGGAGTCGCGAGACAAAGGTGGGGATAAAATTATGCAGGCAATTAATTGCATGAGTACGTGCACACTGGTTTCCGATTCCGCAAGTCGGGTGCCGTTGCTAATTGGTTGAGAACGCGAATTTCAGTTTTTTTTTTAACCATTACGCAACGGCAGAATCGGAAACCAGCTCGCACTATGTTCAAACCCTAAGACAGTGGATTCTGGTCACGATTGGTGTGTGCGAGCGTTTCATCAGGATTACGTCGAGATTTTTAAAATTACATTTCCAGGGTGATACGTCACATGGGTGCTGTTCTGTTCTACTGAAGATGGGCATAGACCGGGGGTCTTCCATCTTCCCATTTCGGATCAAATTCAAACTTCCCATGAACCCGCAAGCCACCAAACTAAGTCATACCATATACAGTCAAACCTCGTTAGTGCGTCACCCGGTTAACACGTCACTCCGCTTACCGGATCACTTTTTGGAAGCCCCAATTATCCTCAGGCAGGAATTGGCACAGCTATGGCTTACTCCGTTTAACGAGTCACTCCGCTTATCAAGTCATATTTTTGCTCTCCCAAGAGTGACTCATTAACGAGGTTTGACTGTATTTATAATTTTAAGATAGAATCCAAATTCACAGAGACTTAATGTTATGCGCCAGGGCCGGATTGAGAAGTTTGAAGGCCCTAAGCGCTAAAGTAATTTTGGTGCCCCCCCCCCCCCCCCCAATAAGTAAATTTTACACAATGGAACCCGGGTTCGATTCCCGGAGGAGGCAAATCACTTTTCTTTCCAAATATCAGTTTCGTCATTAACATCCAAAAAATTCAATTTCTCAGTACGATTCTGAAATTGTTCTTATTTTTTCAATTATTCTGAAATTATTTTTTCGATTATTCTGAAATTATTTTTTCGATTATTCTGAAATTATTTTTTCGATTATTCTGAAATTATTTTTTCGATTATTCTGAAATTATTTTTTCGATTATTCTGAAATTATTTTTTCGATTATTCGCTTTTTTCACGGTTTCTGAATTTTCGGGACGAGCTCTGTCGGATTATGCAACAGGTTCAATTCATTCAGGTCGTAACTGGGATATTTTGCCGTCCAAACAACTTTAAAATTCGATAATTTTATAACGGGGTTCTTTGTTCCCACCTAAAACTGCCACCCCTCTAAATGTTGCCCCTCTCTAGTTCCGGCCCCGGTTTATTCACAGGGGCAGTAGTATTTTTGAACATAGAACTTTTTTCGAACTGAAGATGTTGGACACGGTTTGGTTTGACGTGAATCGTCGCTGGTCAAGAAAGTGGATACCTGTCGTTGGGGCCTTTGTCAAGGTATTAAATGATGCTGCTGGTGTTTCACATTCAGGACCATTCGCGCTAAAGGGTCTCAAAATAATTCACGACGCATCTTCTACACCCGAAAATAAATACTTGAGTGGCAGAAGAATTCCGGCAAAAAAACTCTTCTAAAGAGAATTCTTTTATAGGAGAAAAACTCCGAGAGAACTCTTATATCAAACACGTCGTTTATCTATTTATTCCCATTGAAATGTTGTGGATAGAGATTGTGGACCGAGCCATTAATCTTACAGCCGTTTTACTTTTTTCCTTGCCTCCTTAAATACATCCGTCATGGCGGTGGCCTCCTCTTCGATCAGAGCCCAGAGTTTTTGTTTTTTTTTCTGAAACCGGGACTGTCATTCATTGTGGGCAATGGTTGATTTTTGCTTTTTCTCAGTTTATTTGCCGAAGAACCCTTGGCATTTTCTCTTAGCGCCATGGAAGAGAAGCCCCCGTTGTGGTCACGCGAGGCCCCCGTTAGGGTACCGGGCTCTGATGATCATCTTGATCGATGGCTCTCTTGGTGTCCGTCATTGGGGCACTTTTGGGACGACAGTTTTCCTTTCTCGAACGTTTCTTAATTTGGGTTCTGGCCTACCGTGTAGTACGCGTCTGTTGAATGAAACTACCGTAAAACCCCCGAACCGTGCTCCAGTATTTCGAGATGTATTTCCATCTTCTAAGAGGTTCTACACTGCATTAGTGATGAAAAATGTGCATAAAGAATGTCTTCTAAAATGTCAAATTAATTGTCCATCTTTGTTTCAAAAAATTAGAACATTTGACTATAAAAACGGATTATCACATGAATATTTTCATGCAAATGGGCGTCAGTTAGATCGAATAAGTGTTGTATGTCTTTCCTGGTTATGTATACAAACCCAGGATAAATCTATCTCCATGTTACGGGTAGAAAAACGAGACATTTCTGCAAATCCAAAAATAAGTGTGCATTTGCTTGGACAGTACGTATTAGAAAACGCATGCTGATATCGTACGAATGCAATTGTATTGTTGCCATCTTTGTCTTTTTAGCACGGATTTTATTCATCAAGACATTGAATCGATACATCTTCGGCACAGATCGGATCTCAACCATAGACCCCCATTGATGCTGTTCATAATAGATAATAGCTGGCTTGCACTTGGATAGCTTCTTTTCCTAATAACGCATTACACACTCTTGTGGGATCAGTGCCGGATTTCCCTATATGCTAAACCTGTGTTATCCGAAAATATAATTTTGAAGAGTAATTTTTCACTCATCTCTAAAATTTTAAAAGGTAGTATTTTGTGAAAAAAAGGGGGATTTTTCTTAAATATCACAGAGAGAAATAACTGTTAAAAAATAATTTACCCAATATTTGGCGTATTTTCACTCTTCACCATGCCTTCCATCAACCGGTGTGTTCCCAACCACCCCCAAAGGTAGGTCTTGCTTATTCCCCTGTTCGAGGGCATGTATTATTCTGCAATAAAATATCAGTACCAAACTACAGATATAAGGACTTTTGACCGGTTTGTGCAAGTGTGATACGTAATATAAAATAGAGCTGGCTCAATAAAATCCAGAGGTGTCCAATTCCAACTTACATGATTTTCTTGACAGAAGAGAAACAGTTTTGGACACCAATCGGTAGAAGAGATGTTTTTTTAGGCCGAACTCGAGACGTCAAAGATAGGTGTTGAGGGCATTTTGAAGTCATGCCCACTATTTTAAGAGAAAAACATTTCGTTATGCATTATAATTTTGAATTCTTTGCTTGACCAGTTTTTGCTTGCTGTTTTCAGGATCGGATGCCAGTGACTAGAACCACCATGGAGAAGGCTAGCCTGTTGAAGCGCCAGCCGAAGCTCTGCTCTGGATACGTGCCACATTTCTGGAGGTAAGATTCAGACACTCATTCATCAGCAGGATGACTCGCAGAATGTTTCAAAGGAATCCGATAATGATTCATTGTCATTTAGTCAATTTCAGTTTCTCTCGTTTGTGCATTACTTGCTCAACTGCATCTGCTTTCAGCTGAGTGTCAGAATCACAGGGCAAAGAAACAAATTTGTCCTCTTCAAGCTAATGAGACAGAAGTCTCCTGCTGATTCGGTCGAGCTCATTAGCTCTTTTTTTTTTTTTTATGAGGCCTAGAAAGGCTTACGGATACTTAAGTGCAGATTCGTTTGCTCAAGACAATGAGGCTCTTTTATCGTAGGAACTAGTCTCGAATTCCTTCGAAAATCTCAAGGTTTCGTGAATGACTGTAATTTTTTTTGTAAAAGGATTTGAACTCAGTGGTTTTGTTGCATTTCATTTTTTCAATAGTCCCCGATTCAGTCCGCTTTTGGATTATATTCTAACTAAAGAAGCCAAATTCCAGAGTTTTAAATACCGTATATGTTTGCATTTAATAGCTTTTGCTCCAAGTACATTAACTTGGAGCACTTCTCGCTTCAACTTCTGTCGATGCTCCGACTCTTTGAAAGTTGAAGCACTTCTCGCTTCAACTTCTAAAGAGGGGAGCATCGACAGCTTCAGTTTCAGGATGTTTGAATTTCGAGCTTACGATTGTCCCTTTTTTTGGGGGATGCTTGTTTTCATTTCGAATTACACAGACAGACATAATTTAATTTTTCTCGTCGCTGCCCAGCCCAAAGGGGCTGCCTGGCGACTTGCAGACTGCTCTTGCTAGCTATGAAGGGGGTTATAGACAAGTTTGTGTAGATGTGAAGTGCTTGTAAGTAATAGAAAAAAAACCACAACAATCAGTCCGATAAATGCTACCATCAGAATAGTAAAATACACAGAGATCAGCCAAACTTCATCAAAATGTTACTGTATGCAATAGAGTTCATCAGCAAAATCAATAGTAGTAAAAAAAAATATTATGCGATAAATATACAAGTATTATAATAGACACAAAAATGAAATCACTTATTTCATTTCTAATTAAGCAGTGGAATTTTTATTTATGATTGTTGTACCTAAATTTTTTGAACTGACTGCCATAAACCTTAAAAACTCAATGAACATTTTTTAAAAATTTTTAATGAATAATGATTAATCACACAATTGATAATTTTGGTTTAATAAAACCTTTTCCCCCAAGTAATTTTCCTTTCCCATTTGATCCATGTTATCAATTTTATGAAATTTTTTTTCTAAGTTAAATAATAGAGTTTTGGGTAATAAGTTTTAAACTACAAACTTAATATTTGGTTTCCCAAATTTCGAGTACTGCTGATGAAGCTCAAGCATCGACAGCTACAGTTTCGGGCCTTTGAATTCCGAGTTGAAGCCGCAAACTTCAATTCCCGCTACCCAGATTTCTCCAACTTTTCCAACTTCAAAATTTAATTTCAAACACTGGAAACTCGTCATTTTGTGCACTTGTCAGTTTCATCCTTAATCTTATCAAGTGCGAGAATTTACAGCAGAATCTCGAAAAAAATCGGTGATACCTCCATCAAAAGTATGGTGACCCAACTGCCAGGATTCACAGCCCTTTTAGGATTTTCAATACAATTTTATCCCCCTCACGCGGCACTCTTAATCGATATAAAGCTCCCTGGGGTGCCGCGACCCCACCGTTTGGTAACCACTGATCTTCATTTTGATCTTCCGAATTCCGAGCACTGGCAACTTCAATTTCAACCATCCGAATTTCTAGAGCACTGTAATTCATACCATTAAATTGATATTCACTTGTTATTAAATGTGAATACTAGTTCAATTGAAAGAAAAGTTGCAACTCCCGCTGAAGGCACCCAGTCTTATATTAGCCTAACTCCGTGTGATATCATTTATTCGGGTTGGGTCCAACCCGCCCTAGTGAATCGGTGGCACCCTCTCAGAGACTTACCGACATGGGCGTCGGTCCGAAAATAGCTCTGCCGGATTTCGATTCCAAAGTGGAAAATAAAAGATGTTTGGGGGGTTAGGTCTCGGCATATATCTATTTTCTCACACGATCTTTTCTTGAGATACACAAAAGAAAAGGGTTAAAGATGGTGGTGATGATGATGATGACTAACGCACGAGGGTATTCCCGTCACGTATTCGAGTTACGTTTCAATGCTGGGAACTGGGCAGTTCTTTTCTCTTTGTTGCTGTTTTTATTTCGTATCTTGTCACTGTCGGGTCCGTGGTGAACCCACCCACAACATACACGGATGCGTGGGAGCATAATATTTGTTTCTTAACTACTGGAATTTCTCCTCCTGGACTAGTAAAACACATGATTTTAATGTTAATTGTCTAATGTATTTACCGAGGTATGGGCGGAGCTGGGGGAGCCAATTCAGTTTTCGCATCCATCAACCAGCAAAATGTTTAGGAATCTTGCAGTTTTGTCAACAGTAGGGCATATATGTTTTCCGGTAGAAAAAATTAGCATTTCCAAGTATAAAAACAAAATGGCCAGTTCTAATTTAGAGGTTTTCGACTATTGCCAGCTTCAACTTCGATCACCTCCGATTTTTCCAGTATTGAAGTGAAGCTTTAACTCCGCTGAATTTCGTGCATTCTCTACTTTCTATTTATCAGCATATACAACCCACTAAACATTTCTCTGAGGAACCTCTAACGCAGCGGTTCTCAACCTTTTTTGTCTCGCGGAGCCCTTTTCAGTACATAATTTTTATATCGAAGCCCTGTTTGACTCGGGGAGCCCTTTTTGAATATAATGTTTATGGCGGAACCCTGTAGGCCTTTTTTTTTTTCATTTATCTATCAAATTTACTTATTTATTTTATTTTCTTTGAGTCGCCGCGGAGCCCCTGGGAAGTGCATACCGGGAATTGTTTGAACGCGCGTGTGTTTCTAACACGTTTCACGTGTTCGCGATGTTGTCTGCATGCAAGTACAATAGAACTGAATGTCCTTAAAATTTTGAGTATTGTCAACTTCGGATTTGGTTTTTCAAATTTCAAGCATCATCAGCTTCAAATTCGGTTATTAAAATTTCAAGCGTTGTCGACTTCAACTTCAGTCAATCGAGCATATTCCGTCAGCTCCAATTCCGTCCTCCGAATTCTGAGCATTTGCCAGTTTCAGATTCCGTCCATAAAATTTTCAGCGTTGTCGGCTTCAAATTTGGTCCCTCAAATTTCGAGCAGTTCGGTTCCTCAGAGTCCGAGCATTGTCACCTTCATATTCGGCACTCTAATCGCGAGCAGATTCGGTCACTCAAATTTCGAGTATCGCCAGCTTTATATTCGGTCTCTCAAATTGAGGTGGGGCCACAGAGATAATGACTGGCGAGCAGGATGATGATGATGATGATGTCAATTCATATATATGCATATACATTACTAGATCAGTCGCTTGCACCATTGACACTGGGTGGGGGTCATGTCCCCCCATATACCCATATATCCGTCCACGCTCAAATTTCGGTCGTCAGCTCGTACAACTGAATTTTTTCGAGTTTTTTAGAGACTTGCACCTTTTAGCTTCCGAAGTTCGGACAGCTTCAAACTGAGGCTTTTAAATTTCGATAACTACCACTTCACAACTCAAGCCTGACTTTACGTTTGGTCACTCAGCTCTATCAACTTAAACTTCATGATTTTGACCACTGATGTGTCGAGTATTTCAGCTACAACTTCGATCGTTTAACCACTTAGCTTACAAGGAATTGGCGAGAAATTCGGATGATATCTATTTGACGAATAAGCGATAAATATATTTTAATCTTGTCCTACCGTAACAGTACGTTAGGGAAGGGGGAAAAGATGAAGGAAAAAAAAGTAGAAGAAAAGGAAGGGGGAAAAAACAAATGAAAGGGAAAAAGTACTGATAAGAGAGAGAGAAGGATAGAGATATATATAAGAGAAGAGTGAGAGAGAGTAGGTATACGACGTAGATATCTCTTTCCATCCTCACCCAACCTGTTTTCTTTTGCTCTTAACCATTTGCATCATAAACGCATATATGCGCGGAATTTTCCTGGCCGTTATCACCAAAGCGCATATATGCGCTCTAGTTTTTTATGCATAAGATCAAAACACTAGAGTACTATCATACTGTGTATAAAACTATTAAATTTAATTTTTCAAATTATTTTCAGTGTATATCTTCATTGAACTAAGTAACATTATAAATTCTTTGTGTACGCACGCCATTTTGTTTTTCGCTTTTTTTTCATTTTGAAATATTTCTAACTTTATACAATTAAAAAATTTTGGTGATAGGGGCCAATTTTTCACTTTTTCGAATGATGCGAATGGGTTAATGTACGCAGTAAAAGGATAGGTACATCACATATGTGGGGGGAAAAGTCACTAGTAATTGTATAGAAATAAAAGGAAGGTAAAAAAAAAAAAGAATAACTTCCTAGGGTTACAACAAAGTCTTGCGGTGATGAGGAAAAAGGTAAGAAAACAGAGAGAGCTTGTCTGAGTTTATTCCACAGGCGTTTGGACGCAATATTACGTCCTTGATCGTAAATTGGTTAAAGTTCAAACATAGGTAGCTCCAACTTGAGCAGCATTGCCGACTTCAACTTCAAGCCTAAATTTTGAATTCTAGCCAGATCTGATGGGAAATTTCAATTCCCCCCCCAGGAGGAAGAATCACCCGAACATGATTACACTTGGCTTTTCGACTTCAGTCATTCACTAAGTTTTAGATTCCCATTCACTTACACATGAATCCACATATTGTATCAACTCTAGCCGCATCATACATTTCAATGCACGAATATATAACCTTACATGCATAAATGAAGCCTAATGAGTGTTCATAACCAACTTGTCGTCTTGGTACGTTGGTCACGTGATTGTATCCGTTCGACTTCGCCGACCATTCATCGACAGGAAAAAAAAAAGACAATACGGAATAACATAATGTTAGGCACATACACACACACACGCACAAACAAACACTAGCGATTTCACTGGGAAAAAATACCGAAACCGTGATTGATCAACATATCATAAATGGACCCACAGATGCGTGGTAATATAATACCCATTAATGAAACACATCTTTCGCTTTCCACCCCGAAGGGATTAGGAACAGTATTAGGACTCGCGCGCGAGCCTGTTTATCGGTCATCGTTCCGAATTCCACGGGCGATCGAACGCGTGCCGGACGTGCCTTTCGAACGGTAATAGCTCGTTCATCCATCCAGGATGGACAAGATAAGTAGTATAAAGTGGCACGTACAACCCCCCTTTCGATTTCGTCCGTAGAATTCGATTGATTGTTTTTTTTTCTGGAGCGAGTCGAGTCGCGCTTTCACTTGTATAGGGTGATTATAACTGGTGCGACTAATGTCTGACGAGAACTAATGGCAAGTAAAAAAAGAAGAATTACGATTCCGTCCGCGATTAGACACTCGACTTATGTACAATCAGCAGCTTGGGAAATAAATGCTGGCAATTACCCCTTGCGGAAACGACACCCATTACTAAACGATATCATCACTAATGTCAGCTACGACTATTCAAATTTTAGGCGTTGGCAGTTGCAACTTCCAGCTTTGACTATTTCGAGCATCGACAGCTCTATACTCTCTATCCTGATTTATAGCACATTGCCGGTTTCAGCTTTGATTATATAAATTTTGAGCATTGCCAGTTTGTTTCGATTATATAAATTACGAGCATTGCCGGTTTCAGCTTTGATTATATATATTTCGAGCATTGCCGGTTTCAGCTTTGATTATATATATTTCGAGCATTGCCAGTTTTGAACTCCAACTATCCAGATTTCTAGCATTGCCAGTTTCAGCTTTGATTATATAAATTTTGAGCATTGCCAGTTTGTTCCGATTATATAAATTTCGAGCATTGCCGGTTTCAGCTTTGATTATATAAATTTTGAGCATTGCCAGTTTGTTTCGATTATACAAATTTCGAGCATTGCCGGTTTCAGCTTTGATTATATAAATTTTGAGCATTGCCAGTTTGTGTTTCGATTAAATAAATTTCGAGCATTGCCGGTTTCAGCTTTGACTATATAAATTTCGAGCATTGCCAGTTCCAGCTTTGATTATATATGTTTCGAGCATTGGCGGCTTCAACCCCGACTATCCGAATTTTTAGCATAGCCAGCTCCAATTTCGACTATGAAAATTTCGAGTGATACCATTTACAACTCCGGCTATCCGAATTTCGAGCATTGTTAATGTCAGCTTCTAACTATAAAATCTTCAAGTACTGCCAGTTTCAGCTTTATATGAATTTAGAGGTTTGCCAGTTTCAACCTCGACTATTCGAATTTCCAGAATTGCCAGCTTCAAGTCCTACTAATTGGATTTCGAGCATTTTTTTAGCTCCAACTCTATTATATTTTATTTCTAGCATTGACAGCTTCAACCTTGAATATACGGATTTCGGGAGCTGCCAGTTTCAACTCCGACTATTCAAATTTTTAGCGTTATCATTTTCAATTCCGACTGTCCAAATTTCGAGCAGCGCTAGATCAACTCCGACAATCCTGGTCTCGAGAAATGCTAGTTTCAATCACGACCACACCAGGATTTAAAGGGCTTCCAGTTTCAACTCCAGCTATCTGAATTTTCACCATTGCCAGGGTACCTGGGACAAATCGTGTTATTTTATTTATTTATTTTTTCCCATTCTCAATTTACTGTAAGTGAACTCGTGGCAATCCAAGCTTTTTCGTTCGCCGAATATTCTGGCCTGGGAACTCCACTCTAGGATCCGTAACCTTCCCTTTTCAGTTCCCCTCAAGTCCCGGTTCCTAGTCCAAGGCTTTTGCACCGCTTCCTATACCAAGTCATAATGAAATTCACGGTCTCTATCCAAATTCAGATAATGATAATGGTGCATCTCCGAATGGAGGAAAAAGAAAATTGGAGATGACAGGACGCCGTCAAAATTTTTCCATTTTCTTTTTAATGAAACCTTACTCACGGGGAGGCAAAGTTTCAAAGATCCCCCGCGGGATCTTCTTTTGACCCCTTCTATCCCAGTGGGGCCCTCCTTCATCATTTCGTATAAACACTGTTTCCATGATCACGAAATATTCCACACACACACACGCGAAGAAAGAAGAGACACACACACACAAGAAAAATTAACTCGGGGTGGCATTGAATATCCATCAGGTCTTGACTAGTTGGGGAGAGAGGAATGGCCATTTTTGCAATTAAATCATGACTTGAAGGCGAAATTATTTTCCTGTCTTTTCAAATATTTTCTTCTTTGGAAAAGAAGCTTTTCTTCCAAGACATTTCTTCTTTTCTCCTTATCCTTCCATTATATTCCATCAGTTTTTTTTTTTGTGGACGCGATCGGCGAAAGGAACCATAATGGGGAACCCTCACCTATTGAAATGTTTCCATCAACCCTCTTGAAGCCAGAATTAGTTCCAGAGACGGTTTTTTTTTTCTCCTTGGGGGCCATAAATTAGTCTTCGGAGAGTAATTGGGCCTCAGCTTATTATTATTATTATGTTGATTCTTTTTGTTGAATCTGTACAAATTGCAACCAAGTTGCGTTGTTTCTTTTTGTTTCCTTTTCGTGTATATCCTGGAGGGGGTTTTTTCCCCCCTGAAGTTAATCGTTGCTTCTGAAAATGGAAGCGCTATTCACAAAAAGAGTATTTTCTCTTACCGTCAGTATTGTCTAAAGTAGAGGTTCTCAACCTATGGGTCGCGACCCAAACTTGGTTTACAGGGCTTCCAAGATGGGTCGTACAAATCCACTTACAGTCAGGAGTTCTCATGAGTCACGACCCGGACTTGATCCGTAGGGGCTTCCGAGATGAATCGTATAATTGCACGATGAATCGCACTTGCAGCTAATCTTAAGGTATGGGCCACGACCCAAATTTGATTCGCAGAGGCTTCGGAGACGTGCAACTTTACCCAGGGATTCTTGAGTTATGCGTCACCACCCAAACTTGATCCTCAGGGGTTTCCAAGATGGGTCGTACAAATCTACTTGCAGTCCGGGTATAAATGCGCTTATTGCGTTACTGGTTTCACTAATTTCTAAAAACAAACAGTCCCATGGGTCGCGAAGTTCATCTCGTTGTGGTTTTTTGGGTCGCGGCTGAAAAGGGTTAAGAACTACTGGTCTAAAGACTATTGAGTGTTCGTGCAGTGCAGTGGTTATCAAACTTTTTCGATCCGCGACTTCCTCACCCATTCAACGATTATCCACAGCTTCCCAGAACGGTATAGATGCTCTGAACAGGTGTACGTTAATGTCGTCAGTTCATCGCAACGTTCCCGACAAAAATTGGCGGCGCTCCTAGCAGCCGCGACGCAGACGTTGAGAAACAATGTTGTGGAACATACATGTTCAACCCAAGTCCCGCTGGCCAAATGAGGCCATCGAAGTCATCTGTAGTCCCGCGACCTCAAACCTAATTCAGTAAAAAATTCAATTAAGCGGGACATTCCCAGATCACTTAAGGGACCGTCCTAAAGCAGAATGTTTTGCATTGCTCTACAAAGAGCCCACAGCTGACTGGAAATGTTCTGCGGTGAAAATTCGCATAATAATGTTTTCGACACTTTTCTTAAAATTCTTCCAGTGTGTTCTGTAGCAGCACTGATTGTTCTGCTCCGTACGGCGCAGTTATGCTCATATTCTACTTTGAGGCACTTAAGTGAGTGGCGGTGTAGATCCACATCCCTAAAGAGGTCCTCAGCACATTCCCAGATTACTTAAGTGACCTGCGGCACAATTCCAGATCTTTTAAGTGACCCGCTGCACATTTACATTGCTGGGGCATTCATTCCTAAATCACTTAAGTGACTTGCGGCATATTTAAAGATCACTTGAGCTACCCGCGGCACAGTTCCAGATCACTCAAGCGGCCCGCGGCACACGTGGATATCACTGAAGTGTTTCGCTGTACACTTGCATATCACTTCAGTGACCCGCGGCCCTGCACGTTTTCAAACCAATAACGTGGCCGCCCTCTCCTAAAAGTTGAACACCCTTGGTGTAGAGAAAGACCACTGCTGTGACTTTTAACCGTGCTTCTAACCAATATTCGAGTCTTGTTAATAAGATCAGTGGGACCGAAAATGGGTGCCTTTCTGCTACTATTTCTACTACTATGCGTACTTATATGCTAGTGCGTCATAGGAAGAGAGATTTTAGATTTTTTTCTTTCCTCTCAAATCCCTTTTTGTGCTGTGAGACTAGACTCTTGTTTCTCCTCCATTTATTTATCATCATCATGATCTCGGCAGGTGTCACCATAAATGAGGCTCAAAAACATGGCGATGCTGTTGGTGTTTTTTTTTTTTTGGCTCTCTTTTTTTTTCACTATGACTGCTCATTACGTGGCGGATTCGTTCGTTACAAGGTCGGTCAAACTGTGAGATTTCTCTCGAAGACACGTTCGAGTTTTTGAAATCAATCAATCGATCGATTGGTCACGAATCGGGTCACGCTCATGAATAATGCAACGTTTTGGGTTTTCTTTTCTATAACTACACAGATCGGAATACGTTATTGGTGCAGATAGTTAAATTTGAAATGTCATTGGTTCACGCGTGAGTATAAGTATTTGAACAAATGGATATAGAATTGGAAAATCTCTCGATCAGGTGGCTAGAAAACAAATGCAAACTTAAAAAGTCGCTGCAGGTGAATTTCCTGGTTGAAATACAACAAGAACAATTTCAAGCTCATGCCAAATGTCTGTTGAAGTATATATTGTACGTGAGATAAAAACGATTCCCAGAGTAAACAGAACGTAATGGGAGCTGCAACCTTATTCAAGACGTCGTATCTGCTGGTGTTACTATGGTAAGGGTGACAACTATGTTTCAGATGCCATTAACTTCGTGATCCGTCATGTTTAAAATTATAAAATTTGATTCAGAACTCACGGGCAAAACTTTGAGCGATAAATCACAGCTAAACAAGTAATTTTCTTCATACAATGCATGGTCGTAACGCAAGTGGTGAATCGCTAGCCGGCGCTGTCATGGAACGCATAAAGCTCTAGTTTTTGCCATTTATTTCTATCGGGGATTAGTTATTAATTTCATGTATGGTGCTGCAGATTCTGAAACGGTGTTCCTCAAAATGTGTGTAGCGGCTACTAGGGGCGTCGTGACGAGCTGGAAATATTGATGTGCGTGCCTGTTCATTGCTTTGAAGCGATTCTTCATTTGATTCTTTTATGAATGCGCACAGTAACTGCTGAACTAGTTTGGGGAGCCGCAAATGAACTATGAATAGTTCAAGGAAAGGGAGCCGCGAATGGCAAAAGTTTGAGAGAACCACTGCTCTTACGATAACAATTCAAAATTACACAAGAATATATGTGCGCAAACGTCACCCGGAGCCGCTACAGGGAGTTGTTGCGTGACACACTTTTAAAGAAATCCCGAACTCATCAAGCATGAAGTCGCAAGTCTGACAACATAAATACGTTGGGGGGAGGGGCGGAGGGTAACACTTACACTGAGAACGCACATTCCGGCATATACCGATACGTTAGAAATTCCGCATGGACTTCCGCATGCTAGCTATTACTACAGCGGCAACGTATTTATGCTGCCAGAATAGCGCCTTCATGCTTGCTGAGTTCGGGATTGCTTTAAAGGTGCGTGAAGCAACAACTCCCTGTAGCGGCTCCGGATAGCGTTTGCGCACTTATGTTCCTGTGTGATTTTGGATTGTTACCATATGCCTGAATTACCCTTTCACAGTTTGACGATGTTTTTCTGCATCACTCTGTATAACAAAAAAAAAAAAAAAAAATCTTTCTTCTTCCCATAAAAGTCACCTCTTATATACAAAATAGTTTGCCAACAAGGTCACACCCATTCTTAGAACTAAGCCCATAACGCACATTAATCAAGGCATTTAGATCCTCAGTGGTGCCTTTGTGACACCCTCAAAACGATTGATCCATAAGTTTCCATAGAATTAGTGACGGGACTGAGCACGTGCCAGGAAGCAGACATCCTTAAATAACGATCAAAAATGTCTTTAGTGGATTTTTTCAGTATATTTCCAAGTTCTCAAGGATGCGGGACAATTTAATGCCCCAAAAGAATTTTCGCCTCCCATCACCGAGGAGAAGAGGTTCTCGAAGACGACACGGACTGAGAAAACAGTCACCAATAACGTCACTGAAAGAAGGAAAATAGAAATTTATATAATGAAGTAATTAGGACGCGTTGAATGAACGAACCAAGTCCTATATATTATCGCCACAAGCTTCCTTTCTCCGACCACCTCCGTATGTATATTTAATAATCAGTTTCCTCGATCAGCCCCCGAGCCAACCTGTAGTCATATACAAGTCAGGCTGATGATAACTCTGTTCCTAGCCATTGGATCATCGGTGCTTAAACAAGCGGGGGCATTCCCATCCCTCCCCCCCCCCTCCGCCTCGAGATTGCGTACGTATTATGGATGTGAGGAGTCGAATACATATCATCGATGCGACGCCTCTCGTCACTGGGGCAAATGCCCCGCGGAAAATGGCAAATATAATCTCATTGGAGTCGCGTCTGGAATTCGGAATTAAGGTGACTTGTCGCCGTCGTCGTCCTTTTCTTGGGGGCCCCTCCTCTCCGCTTCTTCGTTTTATGACTTCTGTCATTTTTTTTTTTTTTTTTAGTTTCCACAGTTATTTATATGCTTGCGTATGTACGTTAGGGTGCTCGTTTCGAGATTCTTGATGGAATCAGACCTGTCCTCTTCTTATTTTTCATTTTGGATGGGGGGGGGGGGGCAGATGTCGTACTGCCCATGACATGCATTTTTATTCTTCCCCCCCCCCCCCCCCCCCCGGGACTCGTAGCTTCAAACTTTTTCCAGTGGATTCTTAAAATTTTGAGGAGGATATTGGGGTCTCACATTTGATGCCTAGAAATGATAATTGTCTTTTTATCAAGGACTGTTGGGTAAATTGACGAGAATTTTTCGTATTGGTGCCCTGGGATTTGGGGAAAAAAAATGAGTTGGAGTTCCGCGGGGGGGGGGGGGGTGTGTGGGCGGGGTGCATGTGTGGTGTAGTAGTAGTAGTAGTAGTAGGTAGGGCCTCCAAAAAAATGGCTCGGGGTTCCATGATGTTCTTAAGTCGGCCACCTCGTTGGGCAGTTTGCCTGTTGTGGCGTTGTATTTGTATTTGTACTCAGGCTCGTACTCTTGTGACTTCTTTCTTTCTTTCAAACCAAGTAGAACTCCGGTCCTATCGCCAGGGGCAATTAAATTACCATTATTTACTTTTGTCCTTTTTCTTCCGGGACTGATTGCTATAAACGTTAAAAAGTAAAAATAGTTTAAACTTTTTAATAAATAATAATAAATTAATTAATAATTTTAATTTATTAAAAAAATTCCCCCAAGTAGTTTCCCTTTCATATTTCATTCACGTTTTCACATGTTAATGTAATTTATTTTTTGAAAAAGTGAATTAATTGAGTTTTAGCATATAATGGGTTACTACCGAATAAGCTGTGTCGGAAGCGTGCGCTTGTGTACTTAACAGTTTGAGTGCGCATCCAGTGTTGTGCGAGAATACTTTTAAAAAGGGGGAGGTCGGTTCGCATTCGTGCCTTGGAGTTGAAACCACACAAAACCAATTTCAGCCGACCACCAACTGCACTACCAATGGGTTCGGACCCAGGTCCTCGCGATGCAAGTCCGTCACTGTGACCGCACGACCGCACAGCGGCTCGTGAGATTTGCTGAACTCACGGGTAATGAGGACTGGGTGACAAGTCATTGAGACAACGTTTCCCACGCGAAGAGTTAGTGACTTCCAGGGCTCCGTCTGTCACGAGGACGATGCAGAAATCCCCAAAGAAAGAACCTCAGAAGCCATGGCAGGTGGTCAACCCTTTAAGCGACATAGGAGAAATCTCTAAACCCTCTGCAGATTAGTGAAGGGGCATAGAGAAAAAAGTGACCATTGACAAAACAAAATACCTGGGCTTGTCATTTCATTGCTAATATCAGAGGCTTTTATAAAAAGGTGAGATATCTTGTCAATGCCGCTTATAGGTTAAAGGAGCCACAGGGAGTTGTGAAGAAATGAAACATTTGAGGGATAAAAGTGTGATTATTTTTAGAATCCAGAAGGACAACACGTAGAACCTACACAAGGCAGAGCTTGATAGAAATTTAGTCCGGGGGGTCTGGAGATTGAGCTTATTCATAAAATTTTCTGTGCGCAATATAAAATTTATTCGAAATTATTTATTTAAAAAGTAGAAGCAATCCTGCTCATGGGTGTGAGGGAAGGGTCACTAAAAACGGGGGAAAGGGGCAAAAAGAAAAATATGGTCAAGGAGTGAGGGCTGGGCATATATCGCATTACGGCCTCTTTAGGATATTCTAATGCAGGGTTTGAAAAATCCAGGTTCCAGGTCACCGTGGTGACTAATAAATTGGTATTAGTACCTAAAATTTCCTATGCGGAATCATTTGCTCGGGCAAAAGAAATACGATTGGTTTCAAAAAATATTTGGTTGCCACCACACCAAGGTTTTTTTTTTGTCAGTTTGTTATGGGGGTGGAATATCATTTTGTAACGCTAGAGTCATTGGTGAAAATCAAGTGTAAGGGGAGCCACGTTAGTTGATTAAGGAAGACGTAAAGATCCACGATGGGGGGGGGGGGGGTGCAAAGACAACATTTTACACACGAAATTTACCCAAATCTTTTATTCCATCGCCTTCTTATTAGGAATTTTTTTTCCTCATCGTTCCCAGATCAAATCAACCCATAGGATCCTATATTATACCGATTGCTTTTACCCCCCCCCCCCCTCTCGAACCACTATACCTTCCCCCGGGGGGGGGCGATATTGCTGACTTTGGGAAACACTCATTCAGACCTGTGAAATATAGTGGGGGAAAGTAGTGGGGTCCAGGGTTAAGGGTTTTACAAATAAAACCCTCATTTGTAAAATTTTTTGTACACTGCAAATTTACTCGGAAATCAATTGATGAATTGAAAAGAAGGGTTTTCCTAGTAAAATTTTTGGGGGGGGGGGAAAGAAAAATTATATTCAGAAGAACCAAAAAAATTTGAAGAAACACTGATGGAGGTAGCCAAATGTTCGAGACATCAAAGACAATGTGATGACTTGTCCATTAGTGGCAACCGGGGGAATATTGGTACGTAGTGCTTTGAGGATCCCTCAAATTTCTCCAGTTCTCCAGGGAAAATTCTTTATCTCGGAATCACAAATCTTAATAATTCACCAGATCATTTAGGACGTTGAACTTCAAGCACGACCATTTACGGGTCATCAACCTGTCATTGTAGGCGAAGACATGGGGGGGGGGGGGGGTTGTTAAAATAGTCCAGGGTATCTGTTTCATTGAAGGTGATAAACTCCTACTGGACACTGCAGTTCTCTCCTTCAAGCAAAGAATCCATTCACGGTACCCTTGCCGCCGTGCATACTAAGAAACAAGGTATAAGTTTCAGCCACTAAAATGTTTACAAGAGATGCCGAACGACCGCCATTAAAAACGTATTAAAAAACTCCCAAAATTACACAGTTTTTTTCATACATTCCTCTTAAAACTTTCTTGTCATTTCCAGTTGAAAAATACACAACAAAAGAGGAATTCCTTGTTAAACTGGCACAAGGATAGTTATTATGGTCGTTTTTCTTGTACATGGCTTATATGTATTAAAAAAAAATTACAAAACAGACATACTGTATCATCATGATGTATTTGAAAACTGAATGGAAGAATGTCGTTTCCTCTGAAATGAGATTTTTTCGGAATAAATGGGGATACAATATATATACAATATTATTTACGTATTTATGATCGAGGATGAACACTCTGGAGATCTTACCCATCAATTACCATAACCCGTGGCCATGGTTTTGTTTGTGGAGGCAATCAAAGAGGAAACAAACACTCTAATCAAAAAACACTTACGAGACGTAACAAAAAAAACGAATAAAAATGCTACAAAGGGATGTTTGTATAGTAAAATGAGCTTAGACGGGTCTCTCATAACGACCATTATCTAGTTTCGAATTGGCTAAATGGACGTTGGCGAGCGATAAAATGCAATAATGCTCGTTTTTATGAGACGGAAAATTATTTTTAATTTGAAAAAAATTGTTTTAAAAGATCACGATTTCAAAACAAAATGTGTTCATGGTCTGATAATATATTATAACTATATATTATATATACTTATCTAAATTGCCCCCCCCCCACTTCCTTGAGTCGAGAGTCGGCCTTTCCCCCGCCCCTAAAATAGGATAGGAACGGGAATGTTACAATATAGTGCTCCTATTTTTTTTCTGTTAAATTTATAAATGTAGAAAGTTACAGAAAAAAAATTATTCCTGGGCTCTTCGTGTTAGAATTCTGTCAGCCTCCCTCTTGTGATGGCCATTTGTCCAAAGCATATAAAAACACGTAAAGGTAAGGGTTATGAAGACGCAAAAAAAAAAATAAACAGGTCTGTAGTCTTAAACGTCATAAAAAAAAATGTCTAAACCTTGGAAGAATGCAAAATCCAACAAATGTGAGGCTATAAGCATTGGATTCTTAATTTATGTTTGGGGTACGACTGTTCGATCACTTCGGCGTCATACTACATTTCCGTAATGCACCGGAAGGAAATCGTAGTCATATCTCACTAAAACGTTGAATATAAAATCTTTCCAAAATTTTCTCGTTTTGTCATGTCATGGATATCTCACAGGAAAGAAATGTCTCACAGAAAATATAAATCTAAATACTCAAAGCACACAAAATGAATAAGTCTGATGTCTTAAAGGAAACGAAACAAGTCAGTTCAGACCCTAAACCTATACAAAGCGATTGTGTCTGAAGCCATGAAGGACATTAAACGGATGTGTCTTCAGCTATAAAGATACCGACACAAAACGGATGTGTGTCTTCAGCTATAAAAAAACCGACACAAAACGATTGTATCTGAAGCCATAAAGGACATAAAACGGAGGTGTCTTCAGTTACAAAGGACCCAAAACAAAAGTGTCTAAAGCCGTAAAGGACACAAAACGAACGTACCTAAAGCCATAGAAGACATAAAACGAATGTGTCTAAAGTCATAGAAGACATAAAATGAATGTGTCTAAAGCCATAGAGGACACAAAACAAAACAAAAACCCCATAGAGGGCACAAAACGCTTGTCTAAAGCCACAGAGGATCGAAACCGAATGAGTTTAAAGCCACAAAGGATTGAAACCGAATGAGTCTAAAGCCACAAAGGATCGAAACCGAATGAGTCTAAAGCCACAAAGGATCGAAACCGAATGAGTCTAAAGCCACAAAGGATCGAAACCGAATGAGTCTAGAAACTGAATGAGTCTAAAGCCACAAAGGATCGAAACCGAATGAGTCTAAAGCCACAAAGGATCGAAACCGAATGAGTCTAAAGCCACAAAGGATCGAAACCGAATGAGTCTAGAAACTGAATGAGTCTAAAGCCACAAAGGATCGAAACCGAATGAGTCTAAAGCCACAAAGGATCGAAACCGAATGAGTCTAAAGCCATGGAGGACACAAAACGAATGTGCCTGACAGAAAATGAGCAAGTCCGCGCCCTGTGGTTCTCTAAAAGTTACTATTCTCTAAGTAGTTACTACATATTAGGGTCACCGATTTGTGAATTCTCATTGACGAGCGGCTTAGGTTTTCTGAACATTGTTCAGCGGTGGTCAAAAAAGCGAAGAGAATGCTCTGTTTTATTTTCAGAAAGGTCTCTTCGTGTTCTCCTAAAGTCATTCTTCCGCTTTTCCGAGGCTTAGTTCGTCCTGGACTGGAGACCATACCTACAGAGGGACATTTACATTGGTTGAAGGGGTGCAGAGAAGAGCTACGCGTGTCCTTATTGGCACACGGGGCTTGTTATGGGCATTGTATAAGATTTTATCATGTATATATATTATTTGTAATTGCATTTTTCATTTTTAATTGGGTTGCTGTATTTTTGAAATATACGACACCCATATTTGTTATGGGCATCTTTTTCTCTGCCACCTCGTTGGGCATTTTGCTTGTGGCGTTGTATTTGTATTCTAAGGAATCGTGGGCGGAAAAAAGTTCGTGAACCACTTCTCGAATTTAAATCTAATTGAATAATATTGAATCTTTATAGAGCACCAAACGGATGTCTAAAAGCCTAAAAGGCTAACAAGTCTGAACGCCGAAACACACTACACTGACGTGACGTAATGATCGCGTCACTTCACGTCAGTGTAGTGTGTTTCGGTCTTGAGTCTTAAAATGGCACAAAACGAACACGTCTAAGGCAAAAGACAAAAATCCCATAATGGCCATTCTTTAAAGAATGATTAAAAAATAATTAAAGTAGCAAAGATCAAAAATACGCAAACCATATTCGTTATTATTCATTCCGAAACACGGACTGATCGACAGTGTGATTACCACCATCGGTGTAATAAAACCCATAATTCATTTTGTACATCACAAATTTTCATTATGAACACTGATTTGTTATCTTATCGTCGTTTATCGACTTTTCTAAAACGTTGCTTCAGTTCCTAATTCAAGTATACGCCATTGGGGGAATGCCCAAGGCAGAACCGATAAAGTACCACAAAGGAAAATTCGGTTGGATGTAAAACAAGTGATCCATTTATATGAGCTAATCCTTGCCCCCGAGGAAGCTTGAACGGAAAACCCACATTCACGAACTCGAGAAACAAATAGACGATGAAAATGGATATAATCCTCGGCACCTGGTTCCCCCATATCAGCTACCCTTCGGGGTAGCGGGTATCAAACACCCCCCCCCCCCCCCCACCACAAATGTAACAATTGACCTCACTGTCATGGACGTGTGTTACCCCGAGATTGACGGGAAGATCCATCCGGAATAGAAAATCGTATAATCATTGAACATGTGATACTTGTTTTTTTTTTTTTCCATGTGTATTAAATGTACCTTTCATGAATAACAACGATGTTATTGAACTCTTTGGAGAAAAGAGCGCCACGATCTAACCCCTTGTTTCGGATCCGGAACATATCATTGTGTTATTATCGAAATTGCTTGGACTTAATTACGTCTCTATCGCTGTTGGAAATTTCGCCTTTTCTTCTTCTTTTTAAAGCTCTGATTCGGATTCGTGAACTTTGACCGCTGGTGCACAGGTGCGTTCTGTGAGATTTCTTCATACGAATACAATTTTCATATTACTGTCACGACGTACCTGTAAGCTAGAATCACTGTCGGAATCGATCTACTACATACGATGCGTGCAGCCTGTTTATCCGACGATTAGGTCGATGTCGAGCTCCTTCTGTTGCTTGTAATATGTCTAGATGAGTATGAGAGTTCACGGTGAACAATCAGAAGCATTAATTGTTTGTGATAGTAAATTGTCTGGTGTTCAATAATACCATGAAATCGTTGAATAATGATGCCTCAATTATTTCACTAATATCCTATGATTTTTACTTTGATAATTATGCATGTAAAAGCACGCCACTGGCTCTTTCTAGCATGTGTATGATTCTACGGTTTAACAGGCCTGTCTCTAAGTTACTCTTTTGGTCGCTCACATACCTTCACAATCTTTCTGCCAATTTTTCCGTCCCTCGCTGGCCTGGTTCCTTGCTCTCTTGGTCACTCATGTGGTCACTCACATACTTGCGCACTCTCTACGTCTCTATTTTTGTTGCTCACTGCCCCGTTCTCTTACCCTATAGGCCACTCGTCTGGTCCATCCCTAGATCTCTACACAGAGGTGGATATTCATGGTTTTGCCACTCTTCTTCCATTATACTCTAATTTTCTTGACCACTGTATTCATTGTCAAGAAAATTAGACGCTCCTCCTAACTAGCCGAACTAGATTATAGCCCACATACTCTTCCCCCCCCCCCCCCATAAGTACGCTTCTGCCTAGTAGACTTAGACCAGGGCTTGACCAATCAGAAAAATATATAGGCTCCAAGAATTTTTTCTAACGACAAAATTAGTTCAAAATAATGTATTCTTTGACTTGGGATTTAGGGAACGATTTACATGCTATAAAACCCACTGACATAATTTACGATAATTTTGTAGTCCTAAGACTTAATTCAGTTATAGGACAAAAAAAATTCTGCGCCAATGACAGTGTTTTAGTCGTCACGATGACCTGGCGTGTGGGATTTGTCAAGCCCTGACTTAGACATTTTGTGGCAGTTGCGAAAATCAATTTTCCACCATATACAGTGCAACTTTTTTCTTAATGAGATAACCTTGGGGGGGGGGGACTTATCGATAAATTGATAAAGATGGACGTAGTCAATGTGTTTTTACCTAATATTTTACGGCCCGGTGTGATTGAACTTAACGCATTTGTCAGGCCTTGCCTGGTTCGAATGCTCTTCCAGGTTATCTGTGTCTCAGTCTTATTATTTGAAATTAGCTCTGAATTGTAGGTCCCTTGACCTGTGTGACAGTCATAAGAATGGACTCGAGTCAATGTGGATGGGAATCGGAAGACACGAACTGTCTTATTAGATACGTATTTTATGGGAGTGTTCATCTCTCGAGCTTGCTTTTTCATAAAGCTTCGGCATGATCGGGATCTGTGTTCATATAGTGAACAATGATGACGCTGCCTCGAAGTTTTTTTAGAGAAACTTGAGAAACCTGTTTCCATCTCTGACATTATCAAATTACGCCCGTCAGGTTTCTTCTTTGGCGTTGTTGTATATATATATATATATATATATATATATATATATATATATTTTACTTGTTTTTCTTTTATATACGTTTTATATATGTTTGTATGTTTCCATTTTTTTTTATATATAACCTTTCTTTTTTAAAACATATATAATGCACTTTCTCTCTAACTGCGGTCATCGTCGGTGGGTTTATGTTTATTATAACGTGGTTCAGTCTTTCTAGAGCGTTGCGTTTTTCTGATCGCGTTACGCCATTGCCGTCGATTATGGCTTTGGATGTCGTTGTGTTATCTTTTTTATTAAAATCCTTCCTTTTTTTGTTTAATTACCGAGATTTTGTGTACACGGTTCTCTCGAAGGGTATTTTGAGTTTTAAAATTAATTCCGAAATTGGTAAACATGTTGTTCCTTTGCGTCCTCAGGACCGCACTTAGGGGGTCATTCGAGTATTACCTCAGCATCGAGGGGGGGGGGGGGGGGTTTCGGATTTGCTGACTTTTGATGACAAGGTGGGGGGGGTCAAAAATGGCTAACAATCTGCTTACGTAATACTTGAATTTCCCCTTACCAGATGCGGGTCCTGGGACAAAAACAATCACATCCATCTCACGATACGAATAATTTCTTAAATAGTGAAACTCCATGGGACATGCATTCCCCAGATAGTGGCACGAGCCCCCACGAAGGAGGTGGGGGGGGGGCTGAGAGGGCCCGAGATTAATTGAAGGGTAAAAATGGTAAATGATGTAAGTGTCAAAAAAATTCACGTTAAAGTATCAAATGAGCAATGCTTTATAATGTTGTCAGCGTGAAAAGTACCCGGTAGTCCTTCAAGTCAGTGTTTCCTCAACCGCCAGGCCGCGGCCCGGTACCGGCCTCTGACATTAGGCGGGTTTCAGATGATGATTTAACGGTTTCAGTTTTTCTCCATTTGTTGCTCATTATTCCTGTGTTCAACCGGGCCGTCAACTTACAAAAATGGAAATCAACTGAGCCGCGGGTTTCCGAAGGTTGAGAACCACTGCTTAAAGCAATTCAAAAGACCATGTAAAGAGGTAGCAAGTGTGAACGTCCTTACGGGCTGCAAAAATAGTTTTTTGCGATTTCGTAAAAACTTTTTCTTTTGACACTTGCAACGTTTACTACTTGCTTTTGCTTTTACAAAATAAATTTACTTTGGAGGCGGAAAAAGGGCTGAAGAGCATGAAAAATCCTGGTCTTGTGCCTGATAAAGATCTCAGCCTAGGGTCGTATGTTTAGCAGATACTTCCCGTTAACGGCAATGGCGCTGGAGCCAAAGGAAGTGAACACCTAGTAATTGACGTATGCAAAGTGAAAAAAAATGTGAACCCCCACCCCCCACGAAAATCCTGCGTACGCTACTGCCCACAGAATTTTTTTAGCGCAAGGCTGAGTACCTCCAGAATTAATTCAAACATGCTCCCCCCCCCCTCATAATCCTGCATATGCCCTTTTGGTCTTCTTGGCTGGGTACGGCCGCACAAGATGGGGGGGGGGGGTTGTGCGGCTGCATCAGTCGCACACCCCGTAAGGGCGGCGGCTCTGGTACCAATTAATCAGGTCTGACGGCCACAGACACGGATTTCCTGTCGGATTTCGACCAAGGCTATATGTACACATACATTCTCAACTGCAGATCCACACAGCGGCTGCACGCATGGATTCTCACCTGGAACTTGGCAACCGGATGTTTAGCTCAAATTCAGCAACCGTTGTGCGCGAGACTCCTCAGTGCCGTATGGCACCTGAACAGAGACAGAGGTTCTGGGCCCTCAAACATGTGTCCTGGGATATTCTAAGGAGCCACTGGTGGAAAACAAGTGAAAAGGAAGCCACTACTGGTGGTTAAGTGTGTGTTGGAGGACCACAGAGAGTTGTGAAGGTGTATAAAGTGAAATATGGAGGGGGAAAAAAATGTCACTACCATGCCCCCCACATCCTGGAGCAGGTCCCTTAGGATGGGATCTTTCACAGGGCCCCTAAGCCAAACTTTTCACGGGCTCTTCTATAGTGAATTTATAGCATGAAAAACCAAACAATAATCGCCATGGGAGAGGTGATTTATTGTGTATTGTTGGGTACTCCTTGTATTTGAAGGGACCGACCAATTTATGTCATGCAAATACAGGAGGGATGATCAGCGGTTCCAACGGGGGTGCACGGCCCAATGTAGAATTAAAAAAAAAAAATTGCGGGTCCTGGGACAAAAACAATCACATCCATCTCACGATACGAATAATTTCTTAAATAGTGAAACTCCATGGGACATGCATTCCCCAGATAGTGGCACGAGCCCCCACGAGGGAGGTGGGGGGGGGCTGAGAGGGCCCGAGATTAATTGAAGGGTAAAAATGGTAAATGATGTAAGTGTCAAAAAAATTCACGTTAAAGTATCAAATGAGCAATGCTTTATAATGTTGTCAGCGTGAAAAGTACCCGGTAGTCCTTCAAGTCAGTGTTTCCTCAACCGCCAGGCCGCGGCCCGGTACCGGCCTCTGACATTAGGCGGGTTTCAGATGATGATTTAACGGTTTCAGTTTTTCTCCATTTGTTGCTCATTATTCCTGTGTTCAACCGGGCCGTCAACTTACAAAAATGGAAATCAACTGAGCCGCGGGTTTCCGAAGGTTGAGAACCACTGCTTAAAGCAATTCAAAAGACCATGTAAAGAGGTAGCAAGTGTAGCAAGAGGTATAAATTGCTGCCTGACCGTCGAGTGGTTAGGGAGCTAACTTCCGACTGCGCAGGTCTGGGTTTGAATCCCGGCTCGGGCATGGATGTCTACTAACACTAACCAATTCCCTGGACAGATCTCAAAGATCTTTTGAGAATATGTGATGATCGCATTATTTCAATTTAATTACTTCAAAAGAAAAGTTTTGATTAAATTAACGCACAAAACCACTGATGCAACGTTCATAGACTGCTGTGGTAAAACTGTTATGATTTAACAAAGATTTTACTTGTGGCGACATCTCTCGGATAGGAGTATGGAACATTGTTTCAGTTCTTTTGAAGTCTAGTAGATGACATTGCTACGCATCACGTTTTCTAGTATTACTACCAACTAAACGAGATATGCACCTCGTGTCGATATTCCTCAGCGTATTGGTAGATGTTAGAATGTGTGCTGCCATCTGCCATGAATTTTTCTAACTACGCATGAAGTGTAACGATTGAATATTATACCGTTGTAGGCCTGTTGCTCTCTGCGGTCGCCACTATGACCACTAAAGCGGCTACTTTCTAGTACTGGGTAGAATATCTTCAATTGTTCAAGAACATTCTCGTTGATATATAGCTGCAGTTTCCGATGCTATAAACCATAGTGTTCACAACCTTTTTTCTCCCATCTCCCCCCCCCCCCAACGCAATCTAACCCGTATAGGATCCTGCGTTATACCCGTAGTTTCTACCTCCCCCTTCCCTGGAACATTCCATCGCCTCCCAGGGGCGTTAACGCCCACGTTGGGAATCACTGCTATAAACCATGGCAGACACCAAAATTTTCGAGTGTCCCCGAGTAAAAAGGGGGGGGGGGAATTTCATGGCAGACAGCAAGATTTCTACAGGGTTCCACGAGTTTGGAACGCCTGGTCCAGGCCAGCCTTGTTTATAAAACTTTTGTTCATTATAAATTTAGTTTTGACTGAATTCGATTCAACAAGTTGGAAGGGCCCCCGCTCCTGGATGGGGAGTGGGGGGGGGGACGAGAAGAAAATATGGTCCTAAGGATGCCGATAACAAATACATTCATGGCTTTAGTTGCGTCTGTTGTTGTTATTTATTACTTTCTTGCTGCACGTATTAGACATTTTTGCTGCTCATAGGGTGGGCAGAGCCGGAACTAGAGGGAGGGTGGGGGGCAACTGCCCCGTGCGGAAGGTTTAGGTGGGAACAAAGGACGCCGTTAAAATTATCGAATTTTAAAGTTGTGGGAGTGGCACAATAATTTTGTTATGGGTGGCTGGATCATGTTTGTCGCGGGTGGCAAATATCCTAGTTACAGACCAGGGTTGGGGAAAAGCCCGAGTTCCAATAAACACAGGGAGTTGAACTGAGAACTAATTTCTCTAAAAGAGGAGAAACGCGCGGACAGTTGTTGTCGCCATTTTTGAATGCGCAATGATGGGTTAAGAAAAATATACATGCATATAAAAATAACCCCTGAAGATATAGTTTATTTATTTATTACACTTGATTCGGCGTAGCATGGAAAGAGGAGATGCAGCGACCTGTTCAAGTGTTTCGGTGATAGTGGCATGCGAATATCTTGTCACTTGAATTTCCTTTTTTGTTCTTGTGCATGTTCTTCAAGGAAGAGTGAATATGGTCTCTCGCTGTTTTTATCTTCTATAAGATTTCTCTCCCCCCCCCCATCTCTTCTTGTTCGTTGTTATTATCTGTCCATGGTTCACTTCCCAGCCATGAAACATTAACCACCACAAAAAAGATCTATAAGATTATTTTCTTTATATTATTGGGAATTGCTTTGAAGCGCCATCTGTTGTCGCACTAAAACAACAAAGATGTAGTGTCTTGAAAATGCTTCTGATGATTTTACTGTGGCTTTTTCGATTGAATACCTGAATCGAAATTCAAAATATCATTAAATAATTTTAGTTTCGTTTTCATTTCTGTTAATAACTTGAGCAGTTATTGATATTGAAAGTTGTTAAATATTATATTATCAATATTTTTTCTATTCAGTAACTGCTGTATTTGGTATTTCGTATATCGATTATGGTGTAATGATGTATTTACGCTACTAACGAGGATACGTTTCGAATTACATACCTGTCCGTATGAGTGGTCTTCGAGCTTGGTGATACAGGTGAACACAGCACAACATTGGTACTGCCATTTGTCTTCCTTACTTTAAACTGGAAATGGCAGATACCTGAATTTTTTGTGGTGAAGGTCTGCCTGCGGAGAGACTTTTTCCGAACGCGAGACCAACTCCCATCCACTCTCCGTCGTTGGAAAAACCGCAGAAAACTGACTTATCCGGCCGCCATTTATTTGATTTTGCGACCTTGAGGTGCAAATGACAGCCGTTCCGCTATATTTCAAAAAAACATATTCTCTATAACATAGAAATCGACCAGCAACATTCACATTACACTCAAGCGAGAATATGCATTCGATTACAGTTTCTCACTTCTGTTACTTCGAATAACCGGCCGGACTATGGGAGATTTTTCCGGCAAGTCCGTGCCCTCTGGGACACTGAGCTTACATCGCTAATGCGACAGAGCCTGGTCGTGCTCGGTGTGTTGAGTTCAGTTTCTCTCTTCCGATTCGGGAGACAGGTGGCAGCACAAGAACACAGTTTTATGCACCACAATACTATAGGCTAGGTATCATCCACGAAACATACTTTCGGTAGTCTTCTCCTTCGGAAATGAAATGGGTTGCAAATTGCTTTTATGGTGATTTAGAATGGAGAATCAGTCCTATCAACAATACCAATAACTCTGTCTGGGTTAGAAATCGAGCAACGTAGAAATAGTAATTCAACCATTGGATTGTATGAAAATAGCCACTTCTAGTGCAGAAGGACTTTTCCCGCTCTGTTCTCCTCTAATAACGGCACCCATATGTGCCGAAATGATCGTATGTTGCTAAAAAAAAATTTGCCACCTTGCTATTTTCCTCCATTTTACAAACCATTCGGTGTAGTTTCATCCTTAAAAATACAGCAAAAGTCCGTTATAATGACAGTTCATAATCAGAGGGAAAATTGTAACGCGTGGACTTTCCGTTATAAACGAAGTTTTTTGCACTGTAGAAACATATAAAAAAGGGGGCAAACAGCAGTGGATCCCGATTATAACGTTCCGACTTGGAACGTTTTCCCTCTTACGGCCGTATTCACCAACACAGTTTAAACTGCAATCGCATGTGAAAGGATTGAAGATCGAAACGGATTGGTTAAATTGAGGATTTCAACCAATCCGTGTCGATCGCTAATCGTTTAACCTGCGATCGTAGTTTAAACCGTGCCGGTGAATACGGCCCTTAGTATGACTTATTTTTGTGGTCCCAACACTTACCTATCGAAATACCTGCTACTGGAACATTCGTTGCAGTATTAAAGTGTCCAATAACGTTTTAAGTGGAGATAATGATTATTTTGCGTGGATTATTTAAGTGGAGAAATAAATCTATTTTGCTCATTGTCCAGTTTTGCAAGTTTCCAAAATAGGAGATCTTGGAATCTTGCATTGATATCTTTTAATCCCCCCATTGATAAGTCCTCTATAGACCTCCCTCTCTAGTGAACCTCAGACCGCCCCGTCCTGTCTCACTTATAGGAAGGGGGGATGGTTGAACTGTTTTGTGTCGCCTCAGCGCGTCACATGAGTTGTCTTTGAGTGATTTGCTGAACTTGCCGCACATAATGTTGATACATGCTCTTTGAATGGCGGCGGGGGGGGGGGGGGGCAATCATCTTGCCATTGGCTGATCAATATCTCTGGAATTTAAAGAAACCAGGATGGAGAAGACGTAAGCTCAATACTCGGTACTTTGCACCAACTAGCCTCGGCAATCTATACCACTCCTTTAATTTATGCTCAACTTAAACCAGTAATTAATAAACTTAAAACATAGCTAAAAATATAGTGTGTTTAATCTATAATCATGTGAAAAATAATCCCCGTGCATACATAGCAAAGTTCACTACAACAGTGTCAGACGGTGGCGGTCAGATTTCCTATGTATATTCTCGAAGGGCAATCAGACGTGCGCATTATCGACTTATGGAAGGGGGACACAAAAGGCTTGTGAGGGTTTGGGTTCAAGTAATTTCTTAGAGAGAAATTCTGAGTTCTTAACCAACAAATAGCATTAAAATAACATTACAATAACATATAAAGGTATGTTCTTCCGATATTTTAATTTTTTAAATATTTTTTGCATCAAAAATAAAAAATTATCGTGGGGGGGGGGGGAGAGGAGTGAGGGGAGAAGCTCTTGCGCCCCCCCCCCCCGCGCACGTCTCCGATCCCAATATGCGTTAAGAAGGGGGGGGGGGCAAAGCTGACGAAATTTCTCTGACATGGAGTGGGGAGTCGGAGTTTTGCTTACTTTACCTGACTATGGGGGAGGGGGCGGTCAGGAATGACTGAAAAAAGGCTGACGTAACACTTGAATAGGCCCTTATAAGCCGTACTCGCTGTAACGGGCTTTTACTGTGCCTCGTGATACCGGCACGACCGCGCCCTCCGGAGCCATGAGCTAAAATCGCTTAAGCGACAGAGCCTAGTCGTGCTCGGTCTGTTATGTACCCTACCAATCCCTCGATCAGCATACAAAAGAAAATGGATGCGAGAGTCTTTACGTAACTGGCTAGAAAGATGGAACACCGAAGGTATAGGGCGTAAGATCCACGAAATTCTACCCAAAGTCAGTATACTCCACTTGCCATGGCCCAGAAACATTACCACCTTTTCCATAGAACACGAGCCATTCCCGGCCTACCTGGAAAGATTAAAAATAGCAGCAGCCTCTGCCTCTGCGAAAAAGGGGGAAACAATTTTCATTTCATCTCAGAGTGTCCCAAGACCACAGAGTTCCATTTTAAATTACCAGGCAAAGACAGACTGACATTCTGGAAACGACGCATCGTCAGAAGTCCGATGAATACAAATTGCATAATAAAACTTGTGAAACATCTCGAAACATGCAAAACTGAATTCAGACGTCCAATTAACCGGACTGACGATTCCAACGACTCCGAATATTCTATCGCTTCAGAACCAAGACCAAAAATTCCTAGCCAGCATACAATGATCACAAGAAGAAAGATCAATCCAGGCAGCCCTTCCTCCCTCAGAGATACTCTCTACATCCCCATTTCAGCATCCAGATGTATGTACATACTTAATCAGCATTGGCGTACGCAGGGGGGGGGGGATTTGGGGTTCTAACCCCCATTGAGCTGAGAGAATTCTGCGTACGCCATAATTAATCAGTGCAAACTAGTGTGTGTTTAATCGTACTTTCTTTAGTATACATATATGTGCTTCATTATTATTTCATTTTTCTCTTATGTTAATCCTGATTGTATCGTGCTCAATGTTTTTCTGATGGATTGTTTCCATTCAATGTATATAATTATTTCATTTGTTGAATAAATAGATGATGATCTCCGCATAGCCCCCACAAGCGCGGGGCTGACATGGCCTGGGACAATTCTCACCATTCTTTGCTTTTTCACGTTATTAGCTATAGAAGGGCCCGTTACAAGTCTGACTGGAGGGCCCGCAAAACATCCCAGCCTAGGGGCCCTGTTCCAGGATGTGGTGGGCCATGGCTCTCCCACACTGGGGGCCCAGATTCCTAGCAGGTGAAGAGAGGAAGTTGTCTTGCACAACAGCTCTGGGTGTGAGAGGTCATCAATCAATGAATCTGTTCTGTACCTCATGGCAACCCTGGCCGAACTCTTAGTAACGTAGGGTGCTGCAGCACAAATGTCCTGGAATCATCCTTGTACGAATCAAACCACGTTAATTCTACTTCCCAATGAAAGTTCGATACCAAATTCTTTTTGTCCCGTTTTCAGGGGGAATAGGGGACAACTTTCTCTGTCCCATTTGTGTTAACGATTCCAGAAAAAAAGTGGCCGTCCGTCGGTTTGCCTCATCGAACAATGTCATAAGAGGCAAAGAACCCTTTGTGTGTGTCAGGGGTAGAGTCATTTTCTAATCCTATCAGAACCGGGGAATCGGTCCTTCCCTACTGAAATGGGAAATCGAAAGTCCTCGAAATGGAAACGGGGACAAAAAAAAGTTACCATTCAATTTCCACACAAACGAGCAAATCGTATGACTTTTGGCAGTTTCTCCTGCTTTTGGTTCCCCCTTCTTCATCCCCTGGAATTTCAGTGAGTCACTGATGGGATGGGAATCGTACAGAAAAGGGGGGTTGTCTCTTTCTGCTGCTCTACAAACTGTTATTTTCTGAAGTGGTCCTTCCCGCATCAGTGGAATCCATTTCGTCCTCCTCCTGATCCTTCGGATGTTTATGGATGATGACTGTGTCGTCATTTTTCTGTTGTGGGGATGGAGGAGGTTTGTTCAGTCATTCCCCTCTTGGAGATTGGTTTCTGTGTTGAAGTATCCTAAAGCGAGAAAACTCCCCAGGAAAATTCAATAAATTTGGGTGATTTTTTTTTCTAATTTACTTTTACGAGTCGCTTTCAACACCTTTTTTGGACAAATTTTACGCTTTTCCGAATGTATGTGTCGTTGGGGCGTCCCCATTTCACGGATTTATTGCTTTTTTGGATATTGCCCAAGATGTGCCATCGTTTCAAGATTGGCTGCAGAATTTTTACTCACAACTCTGGTGGTTTTTCTTCTTAATTTCGGGAAAACGCATCTAAACAAATGGTTTTCAGTCAGAATTTTTGATTTTCTAATTTCAAATGCTGAATAATGTATTCTGAAGAATTCCGTCCATTTTTTAACCATCTCTTTGAAATTATACACAAATGTGTTTTAAATCATCTATGAAGGTTTAGTGCCCCCCCCCCCCCCCATAAATTACGATATAAATTCGCCTGACTCTTCCAAAAATATTTTAGACTGTAATCTTGGGGGGTCCCAAATGGGCTGTTCAAACTCCGTCAAACCGAAAAACTCCTTTAAGACCCGACCGTTATCTGCTGTGATTCTAGAGCAGTGTTTCCCGAAGTGGGCAATTTCGCCCCCTAGTGGGGGATGGAATGGTACAGACAGACAGACATGACCGCCCAGAGAGACCATCTTGGCATGGTTTGCGCTCTTTCCCAAAGGGATGGACGGTCTCGTAGAGCCTGATATCAGACTCGAATACGGAATGGTACGGGGGCGATAAAAGCTATAGGTTTAACATAGGATCCTATGGGTTCATTTGAGTAGAGAGCAATGGGAGGGAAAAAAATTCTGAAAATGGGGGCGATGGAACAAAGGTTTGGAAAACTGCTCTAGAGAAGTGTTTCTCAACCGCCGGGCCCTGACATCAGTCATACCGGGCCGTGAGTAGTTTTTACGGTTTCCTTTTTACCCGGTCATACACAGTAGTCTTGTGTATGACCGGGTCTTCCATTCACAAAACATAAATCAATCGTGCCGTAACCTTTTTTCGATCGTGGCTCCCCCTTTGAAACCCTTTTTCTCGTGGTTCCACTTTTATGATCCTTCCGACCTTTCCGAGTTATTCAATTGCTTTTTTGAGCGAATTTATAGTGAACAAAATGAGTAAACAAAAAATTTTTCGTGGGTAATGTTCACGTCTGATTCAATTACAGTTCTTACAGGTTCGTGTTGGTGTTATGCGCTGCTGTCTCCACACCATGGACCCTCGAGCAAAATAATAATCTGGAGCACCTTACTTAGCTGAAAGCATCAGTTTATGTATTTACATTATCGCAAAAATCATGGTGCCAGATCTTCATGTACCTCAAGGGACAGAGCCTGGGCCTCGACTGGTCTTACAGATCTTCATGTAGCCCCCTCCCCGCATAGCATGAGGCTCAACGCTATATACTTGGATGAGTTCATGCTTTAAAACGGCCCTGGCTCTATCGGGGGCCTTTGTGTTGTTCGTTTTTTTCCCTCTTACTGATAAGAAGGAATAAAAAATCCCATCCATGGAGTTACCTATATAGCAATTTGAACACTTATTCTCGAAAGACGTAACACTCGGGCTCGCTTATAACGAATACGACTATTATGAATTATAACGAATGTTTCCATTTCCCGTGAATTTCGTGTTGTTATCAATGCTTATCAGGAGGGTACGAATATAACGGAAGTTCGGGTATAACGAATATTTTCGCTCTTTTTTTCTCACTTCGTTATAAACGGGTCCGTTTGTAGCAGATCTCATCGTACGCACTGAAGGTCCCCTGGGCTGTGTTCGGGTGGCGTATTAACAAACCTTACATTCCTAGATACATTATAAAGAATTTAGCTCATCATGATTGGTCGCAATGAGTGATGAACCATTACGTGAATCATAGTGAAATACCTAATCGAAATTTACATTTGGGGAAGTTGAGTGGTTTTTTTTTCTCTCTATCGTTTTATTTTCCCATGTGGTTGCTCGTGGTTTTTTCGATTCTTGTTTTAAATTTCATTATTTTATTTTATCAATTTCAAAAAGGTACTGAAGTTGCCCTAATCTTCTGTGAATAAGGTCGTTATTACATTGGAGCTTTCTAGCAGCTCCCACTGTAGCAAGTCCCTAGCGAGTTATTTGGCGAAATTCTCAGTTTCGCTAAAAGCTCCGCCGTTCGTGACGTCTTACTATCTTTCTTGCTCGTAGAATGGCTATAGCTCGTAGTAACCAATCACTGCGTGCTAATGCCTCTTGTGCTGCTAAGAATGTAAGGATTGCAATTACGCGTTTGGGTGAGCCCGTGTACTAAAATAAAATGGCCTTGGTTTCTATATGGGTGGTTCTCTTCTTCACTTTGAAAGTAGTCCCACTTTTTCCCACCAAATTTCTCTTAAAAGCTTCGTTTCATTACATTCAAATATACTGTATATATTGTTTCGTAGCTCTTTGTGGTGCCCTTAGCAGCCGTCACATGGACTTCTTTCAATTCGATTTTCACCCGTGCTCCCCCCAGCCCGAAATATTTCTGCAGGGGCATTGAAATGAGCATCACCGTGCTTAGAAGCGAACGGATTGAAGACGCCTTCAGAAAATAACGTTAAATTAGAAGCATTTAAATATTTTTAATCTAAATAATATTTATAAAAATATATTTTATCAACATATGATGTCACATAAATTTATACACATTTTAAAAAAACTATAAAAAAATTGACGATTAGTCATATTGGTTAACGATTTACCCTTAGACTTGAGAAAAAGTCGGACACTTTCTGAGACAAGAAAAAGATTAGTTGAAATTTTTGTCAATAGGCGGTGCTACATACTATTTTTCACTGACAATGAGGATTGGATATGCTACTAAAAATGGTAAAGGTGGCGCACGCGTCGGTCAGGTGAGATGACCTTCAGTGACGTCGTGAGCTTCGCGCGGAGGCCATCCGCTATAGATGGTGTTGCCCTGACATCACTCATATCGGGCCGCGGGCTATCAAAGGTTGAGAACCAATTCGGTGAACATTTTTCAAGGGAAAATTCCTGCTGTACAATATAGATGGTTTTTTTTCTCATGTATTTTATTAAAACGTGGCGCCTAATTAAGCAACTCACCACCAAGAATTTTAACTAATTTTTGTTTTTCTTGTAACGAAAAAAAAATCCCGACTCTAAAAATGATATACAGTTAAAACTCGTTAATGCGTCACTCTTGGGAGAGCAAAAATATGACTTGGTAAGCGGAGTGACTCGTTAAACGGAGTAAGCCATAGCTGCGCTAATTCCTGCCCGAGGACAATTGGGACTTCCAAAAAGTGACCCGGTAAGCGGAGTGACGTGTTATCCGGGTGACGCACTAACGAGGTTTGACTGTATATCTTCAGACTTAGTGAAGCATCATTCAATAATTTGGGACTCCATCGCCTTGTCTCGTTCGAATCCCGGGGTTCATTCCCTGCTGGCTCATCTGTTAAGCGATACCACTAGACTGGTGTTTCACTGATTTCGAAAACTGAATACTTTCGGGGGGGGGGGAGTCTGTTCAGACTGTTATTGTAGGGTCCTGTTTATGTGGAATGTTCCTTATTTTTGTGAAAAAGTAAGTAATTTAGCGCGGGGGGGGGGGGGAAAACAATCTAGTGCAGTGTTTCTTAACCTTTTTCAGCTCATGGCCTCCTATGGATCACATTTTTTTCTCGTGGCCCCCCTGTCCTATCCAGGGCCCCTTTCTACCCTCATTCAAGAGTGAGATGCTTTCTATTTTTTTCTTATGAATGGAATTTTAATAAATCAGATCAATCTCTGTAATCTTGGCTAGGCACGGATTCAAAAATGGTGGATTATCATTCCTCCCAGGAGTCAAATTATATGGTAAAAAATGGTCTGTGTAAAATACGGGACGATCTAACGAATCTGCACCAGCACATCAAATGTTGCTCTGGCAGCCCTCCATACCATACTTAGCTGGAAATAACAGCTTACATATGAAAATCATAGTACCAAATCCCCCCATAGTACCATATAGTGCAGTCCCCTCCTATTATAGACATGAAGACCCTGGTCATGCCCACATAGACCCAAGGGTTAAGATACCCCTGGTTCTATGGACGGATCTGATGAATTCTGAAAGTAGTAATATTTTTCAACCATGTTTCACTTTTAAACATTTTCTCATCACAGCTCTCTATAACTCCCTTCACCACCTGTCGTGGATCACCTTTCTTCTGATTTTCTCCCGTGGCCCCCCCCCCCTTACAATATCCCAGGACCGCAAGGGGGCCATATGGCCCCAGGTTGAGAACCCACTGATCTAGTGTATTCAGCACAAAAGAAATGAAATGCCAAATTTGGGATTCGTTATAATTTCGTGAAGGGTTCATTTTTCCGACTCGGAATTTCGTGAAGGGTCCGGAAACTGGCCCAAATTTCGGCTGGACAAAACTCCCAATTTTCTTTTATATATATATAACTCCTCCAATTTTTTCTCTCTCGCTCCTTTCAATGAAATGTATCTTTTCCTCGCCAATGCAAGTGGAAACCTGTGGTTTTTTTGAAGAAATCAGGGACAAAAGTATTATTCTATAATAAGATTATTTTTTATGTGCGTCCAAGTATGTTGAATTATTGCAAGGATTACTTGCACAAACATGTTTTAGCGAGTCGATAACAATAGACGATGGGATGGATATGGAGATTGGGAAACGTCTATGAGTAAATATTTATCACTGGAGTAGGTAGCGATTGTTTGAATCAGTGATTACTAATCACACATTTGTTTCTGGTTTTAAAACAAGCCTCTTTTTTTTTTTTTAAAACGGAAGATTTTAAAACTTCATACACATCAGAGGAGCTGTTTATATAACTTCGTTGGTAAAACTGTTGCGTATCAGAGCCATGGGTGCTCGAGCACCTCCCAGTATTTTTTTGGCACGCGTCCGAGCACACCAGAGTTTATGATCGGATTCAAAAATCAGATTGTTTTCTACGTGACGCTCAGGCTGAGCACCAGGGTATGTAAAACACTTCCGGCGCTCCTGAATTTAACTCCCTCCACTTCAATTGAGTATTTCGATTCTAGCACCATGTATATATCAGTGACGGATTGCAACATATATCTAATAAAAAACTGAGGAAATAATTCTCAAGCGTAATATGGGGCCGTTCAAGTATTACGTCGTCATCGATGGGGGGGGGGGGGTAGAGGGCTTCCGATTTGCTGACCTTTGATGACAAGGGGAGAGGGGGGAGTTTTGATAATGCTTACGTCAGCAACTACCCTTTATGAAAATATGAGTTAGGATTCAGAGGGGCAGAGCTGATGACGAAATTTTGCTGACAAGGGGAGGGGTCAGCGTTTTGCTGACGGGGGGGGAGGGGGTCAAAAATGGCTGAAAATTTGCTTACGTAATACTTGAACGGCCCCTTTCTTGTCGAAAAAAAACTGTTGGGCTGGATATAAATTAACACCACTAATTATCATTTATATAATGGTTAAATAGCTATATTACGAAAATTACCGATAGCGCATTCTGTTGAGAAGCCCCCAAAATTTACAAACTTGGCGATGTTCTGTTGCTAAACGAGAGAGAGAAATGCGAAGGTACGGTGCGAAACACCCAGATTTTTCTGGAACGTTGGTTTCCTGCCCGTCTAGTGACGCCGCCAATTTGGAAACTGCGAAATTGAGTTTTCTGGAATTTTATTTTTCTCGAAGCTTCAACCGTATCTATAAAAAGTGATGTGATCACAAGAGAGTAGTCAGAGATGTTGGGTTTTAATGCTCAATGCAAGAACTCTATTTGTGGTGTAAAGATGGTGATTCGTAGCTGAGGTGAAACAACTGTAAAATAAATCTTTTACGTCCTGCAAATTGTTCCTCTGCTCATTTCAAGAACTTGTGAGACGTTATCCGGGGGCGCGGTAGCCCAGGTCGATAAGATACTCGCCTAAAGTGCCGAAGGATGTTTAGAGGTGTCGCGAGTTCCATACCCTCGGTTCGTCCTCGTCAGAAAACTTTCCTTACATAGAGGTACAACAGAAACGGCGACAACCAACAAAAATTGCTACCGCAGGGAGTCCCCCATCTAGGGGTTAGCGCACCAACCTCTCGATGAGTATAAAAACAAGCCGGCCGTTTGGAATCGGCAATAAATTGCAGGTCCCGGTCTAATTAGCCCTCGTGTGCAAAAAATGACCGTGGTGCGACAAAAATGATCAAATGAGACGTTATCCGGAACATATGTAATGACAAATAAACTGTTAGCGAGCTAATGTCGAAGCTTAGCTAATTATCATAGGCGTAAACTTATATCCGGTCCATAAAAACCCTAGCCCACTCAATATTTGTCACCATCTCAGTAATACCTATAAAAATATACAGTTTGAGGCCGTTCCACGATATTTTTGAGCCGCCCCCCTCCTCCCCTCCCAATATTTTCAATAAATTTACGCTTTTGCACACATATTGTACTTGATGTCATTTCTAATTTGATAACGCCATCGGTTTCAAATCCTTTATCTACGAAATTATTCTAATGTACGAGCCCCTCAAAGAATAAGCAGAGAAAAAATTTCGAGTGAAAAAACGTGGTTTTTATCTACTCACACAAACATTTCTCAAGCCTAATTTCTTATCTGAAACCTGCGCAAAAGAATGGGGTTTTGTACTTCTTCTCCATAGAACTTCAGATATATTACTTCAGAAACATTGGACGGATCGATCAGAGAAACATTCAATAAGAACTTTTTTCGATCGAAAATTGGGTCGCGGCTGAAAAGGGGTTAAGAACCCCTGCGATATAACCTCATGAATAAAGTTCGATATGATTTGATAAAAACTTCAGCAATCTCAATGCATTCGAACTCCATTCAATCAAACGCGTGAAAACGTGACCCCATCCGCAACCACAAGCAAACCTAAATTCGGAAACCGTGGAAAATTGAATTCGCGCTGCGTTGATCGAGGAACAGCATCAACACCAACAACAACAACAACAACAAAAAAACTCAACAAAGTGGAAAATCATTATTATCATCACCTTCCATTTAATTTGTTTGTATCTTTTGATGTATCCACTCTTTAAACATCCTCAATGTTCCATTCAAGTGCTCTTTTTTTGTATTTGCGCCCGAGTTGCGCTTCTTTCAGTTGTTGTTGTACTCGAGTAAATACCTTGCTTTGCCATTGTTCTCTCTCTTAAACGGTTTTATGGTTAAGAGCGAATGTTTGGAAAATTCTGTTTTTACTTCCCTCATTCCTTTACTTCCCTATAGTCATCATCTACGGAAGGGTATGGAAATTTTTTTGGAGGAATCTCGGTTCCCCCTGACAAAGAACTTTAGTGTCTTTTAAATCCGTTGGATGAGTTCCAGGAACGAGCGCTTTCCCGCGATTCCTTTTTGAAGCGCCATATTTTCCCCAAGTTTTTGAAGTTTCTCGCCCTCCTCCTCCTACTTTGTGATGTTTTTTTTTTGGGTAAATATTGGTGGTGAGGGGGAAGTAGGAGACACTCGAGAGACTTCTCTCGGTGTCTAAAAATACATCTACTGAGGACAATCCCCTCCCGTCTATAAGATAACGCCGGGATTGTCGGGGTTACTCGTGTATATGGGATAACTTTACCCATGTGCGTGATCCGAGCTTGTATTATCTAGGTCTGAACATGATGTTATTTAAGAAATGGCTCTGTGGTTTCTGGTTTCCGCAAGGAACTATTTGGGTCTTTTAGTTTCGGTGAAGGTTGTCGCCGCAGTTGCTGAGTACTTATCCCCCCCCCCCCCCCCCTTGCGACTTATAGAATGGCGTGCTGATGTAGATGATTGGATACAGTTAAACTCGGTTATAACGACATCGATTTAATTCTGCGAAATTTGGTCGTTAAAACAGATTTTAACGTTTTAACCCTCCAATTTTTCAAGCATTGAAATATCCAGGGGAGAAGAACTTGCAGGGGGTCACACTAACCCTTTCAGACCCTAGTACCACAAATATGTGGGTTGCTTGCTGTATCAGTAACTCATGGTTCATCTTATCCATCCCGTTGAAAATTTTAAACACTTCCATCATATGCCCCGACACCCGCGTTCCTTCAATATAAACATATTCAAGAAAACGTGTTTCTCTTCATAGCTTAAGCTATGCCGGGCCCGGACGTCAAGAGAGTTTTTCCAGCATGGCCCAGCCGCTAGGTAATCTGCTTCAAAGCGAGGGCCATGCTTGGTGTTAGTGTTTGTTGTCCTTTGCGTGGGTCGGAGGTCCGGGGCACAATGCCGGCCTGCGTTCGGCCCATGGTCTTTGGTGGGTGGCGGGGCTTTTTCTTCTTTTTCCAGCATGGCCCAGCCGCAAGGTAGCCTGCTTATATCCCACAAGGGACAGAGCGAGGGCCATGTTTGGTGTTTGCATAGCTTAAGCCCCGTGTGCCATCATGAGCATGCGTGGCTTTTCTCTGCACCTTCCCCCCCCCCCCCGACCAAGTCAATATCCATTTGTAAGTTATACTCCGAAACTTTACAGCATACTCCAGTCCAGGACGAACTAAGCCCTGGGAAAGTAGAAGAATCGCTTTAGGAAAACGCAGAGACCATTTTCAGAATTAAACCGAGCGTTCTACTCCATTTTTGACCACCGCTGAACAATGTTCAGAAAACCCAAGCGGCTCGTCGATGACCCTAGTTGCATCCGGGATAGTAACACCATTCAACTCGTAAGTGAAACGTGGGTTGTTCGAACCAAAATGAGCGGCCATCGACACTGAGGATCATGCTGCATTCGTTAGCCCATGCTGCAATCACACTGAAGTTCGTCTGGAGCATCTCCCCTATCTCTTGGATTCTCGACAACCCCCATTAGCTTCACGTCAACTGCGAATTTGCTAGCAATCTCATCGATACTCTGATCGAGTTTATCCATTGGGAAGTGAAAAAAAAACCCCAAAAAAACATGGGCCCACTTCGTATTATCTTTGGTATCTGCGGTTTTCTTTGCTGAATGGAAGAAAAGTATTTATACGTTTTCTTGAGCTTATTGCCCAAGGGTTCCATATACTTATTAACTGTCTTGAAATACCAAATTCACTTGTCACTTTAGCTTCACTTCACCCTTAAAGCCTTAATTACGCTTTATCGAAAAAAAAGAAAAAAATGCATGCACTGAGAATATTCCTTACGTTTCACGATGTTTAATATGTGTTCTTCATAACCCTACCATAAACGCATAAAAAAATAAGAATTAATTACTTCTATATTCGATAAAACTATATATCGTTCCCTCTCATGCTTGAAGCATGAATGTGCAATGTCCTTGGGCGGAAAAAAAGAATGTGGAAAATGATGTTTCTATGTTTACTCATGTTACTCTACGGAAGTTATTTTCCCAAAATGTTTTGTAATATGTGTTTTAATAGGAACACACATTCGTGTTTCCGGCAAAACTTAGATAGCAAAACAAAGTATCCAATCAGTTGATAAAATTTTCACATTCTTGCTTTTGGCATGGGGGGGGGGGGGAGGACGATATACAGTCAAAACACTTTCGATCCGTCCAAAAACAAAAGTTTGACTATAAAAGCTCACTAACCCCAAACAATCAAATTTCAGCTATTGGTGTTGATAAATATATTCCTTCTGCTTTACATATGTCAAAGTCAGGGCAGTGCATGTAAATGAGCTGGTATTACAAGCATCATTGCATTTGTCAAAGTGCTACTGTAGGAGACGTGTAGCTTTGAGACATTCTTCTGGCAATTATAGAAACTTCATGAACAGCTAACAAGTAAAAATCGTATGTTTAGGAATTGTTTCGGAACATCAATGCCGAAACGAGCTCCAAAATATGAAATGCCTCTATTTGAAAAATATATAAGAAACTCGTGTTCCTTTTGAGAGGAACACTACCCAACCGTACATGCACCTTGTGTACATTCCTCTGCGGAATTTCTAACGAATCGGCACATGCCGGAGAATGTGTGTTCTGAGTGTCTGTTTGGCCCCTAACGTATTTACGTTGTCGAGTTGCGCTTGTTTAGCGTTCATGCTGCAATCTGTCTTCCATTTTCTGAAGTAAAGATGGAAATGCGTGTATTTTCACGTTACGTCAGTATCGTGTTGTAGGTCTGCCTGTACTCTGCGGAGAGACTTTTTTGAGAGCAACACTGCCAAATAAATTGTTGAAGACCTTTTTTTTTTGAAAAAAATATTGATATAATCGGATGCTGTACATGAAATTATTTTATGATTATGGTGACCATATTTGGTCGGGAAAAATACGGGCCATTTGGGTAATACTGTAAATACGAGATATAACCGATTTTCGCCAAAAGTATTGTCAGCAGTAGGCGACATTGCCAAATGTTGTGTATAAAAAATAGCCTTGGTGAGAAATAAAGTATTAGAAAATCGCTCTACAGCGATTTTTGAAATATATTTCAAGGGTAAGAAAAAACTCAACAAGGCAAGTGAGTGAAATGAATATTTACAGTTCATAATATGTAAGAAATGCAAATTACATTCATCCTGCATTCGAGTAAAAATTGAGAACTAAAGTAAGCTTCACTTAAAAAAAAAAAACGTGGAAAAAACGAGCATTATGTAGGAAAAGAAGTCGAATAGGAGAGAATTCCGAGAAAATACGGTTTTGTCCCGTATACGGGTCATGTCAGTTAGGAGCACAGGTCGGAGTGATCAAACTTCTAATAAATACTTTTTTGAATATCAGTTCATCAATAAAGCAGCAGCCAAACATTGCCTCAATGCCACGAGCTCTACAATTCTGGAAATTTCATGAGAAAACGTCATAAAAACTGAAGAAAAAGCTACAAAAAAATGAGTCGTTATAACCGAGTTCCGCGACACTCTCGTCGAAGTTATAAGCAAGATTAATTAATATTATTCTCCATTTGCCCGGACTGCAAATTATAGACATTACATCCGAGATGTTGTTATAACCGAGTTTGACTGTATTTGAAATAACATCACAGATTTTTTTACATCATGGTTGGCAATATTGACGTTTCGAAATACTATTTCTTACATTATTCGACCATGAATGCATTAGAAAGCTGATTCATAGCCGTTTTTGGGCCAAAGACCTGTGATTAGATATTTTCTATCCGTGTGAATAGCTGATAATCTTCGTAAAAGTCCCGTTGGATATTTTGTATTTAACAAATTTGAAATTATTCAGGTTCAAACTTTACAAACCGGTCGGTCTTTCAACGGTAGGGATTCTCAAATTTTTGCATTCCCAGAATCCTTGAGTTAACCCTCATTTTTGCTTAATAAATCACTAGCTTAAAATCATATCAACCTATAAGTATTACATGTATACCATGTAGAAAAGTATGCGTTTTACGATTTAGTTAACACAAGCTTACACGCGAAACGGTCTTTTCAGGATAATTTCCAATCGAGGTCCCTATCCAAGTACTTTTACTTTTACCCCAGCATTGACTTTTCCAGCAAAAAAATTTCCGTTTCCTTTCACTTTTATTGTTAAAAAAAACAAATGGCTGCACTTCTCAAACACGGAACACGAACAACTCCTCGTGTACTTGTGTGTTGCGTGTTTATTACCGCGATATTATGTGCTGGAAACGTTGATATCCGTTTTACCGAGGCAGACTATCTGAAGAAATAGGAAGTTGTTAATGTCATTCCAACCATCAAGTTTGTTAGGTTAGAATTGATGAATCACCTTCGGAGTCGTCTGATGTGGCACCTCCAACCAACCAACCAAACTGTGTAAAAATGAACTTAGCGGCACATTTACAGATCACCTAAGGTGGCCGCGGCTCAGTTCAAGAGCACTTAAGCGGCCTGTGGCACATTCATGCTGTGCAGTTCCACATCACTTAAATGACCCGCGGTGTAGTTCAGCACCTCCTATAGAGATAGAAGGCCTCCGCACGAGTTGCCATAAACGTCATTCAGCCAAGCAAGTCTTCCATATTTTTAAACACAGCGTCCTATTTCGTTTCTTATTATTTTGGCGTAGAATCTTCCTGATTGGCTCACAAAAATCGCATGGTGATTGGATGTGGGGCATAGAAATCGCCAATTCTGATCCCGAGATCGTTTCTTTTCCGCGCAACGATGATAATGGCACGAGCGGGGAATTTTCTTCCCTGAATATTCTGAGGGGGAAATGGACTACTTACTGACGTCACAAGCAGCGTGCGGAGGGGGGGGGGGGCTTCTATCTCTAGGAGGTGCTGTGTAGTTCCACATCACTTAAGTGACCTGTGACATATTTACAGATCGATGAGGGACACCCGACATAGTTCTAGAATTCTTATGGGGTCCGTGGTTCATTTACACATCGCTTAAGTGGCCTACGGCCCTTTTCCAGATCAATTAATTGATGGGCTGCACATTTACACATCTTTTGGGTTACCCGTGACTGATCCGGAACCGAGTGGCACGTGGGACAGTTCCGGAGCAGTTAAGTGACCCGTGGGATATTTCCGCGTCACTCAAGTGGCTCGCGGCACATTTCCAGATCATTTAAGGGGTTTGGTGCACGGTGTTGGCTTCCCATGCTCTCTTTCCTGTGTGAAAAATATTCCACATTGTCATTTTAGGATCTCAATTTATATTTATCAAATACAATGGATATTTTCATACAATTTAACACAAGCATTTGGGATTTTGACTGTTAGTTACTTTTTTTCTCGAATTTTGACTCCAACAACGTGCAACTTCTTCAGAAATCACAAAAATTTACACATATTTTGTGCCACAAAATTGTTTTAAATAATTTTAATGAAAAATCCTCGTATTATAGTATGCAACACCATAGTGTTGAAAGACGCTCAAAGTTTCAGCACATTCGAAGGAGTGGTGTTTGAAAAAATGTTCCTTATCTAACGAAAAAACTTAGTTTTGAGAAAAGAGCATTTTAGTGGAAAACGATAGCATTATATCAGAGGTCTTCAACCCTTTTCCAGTCGCGAGCACTACCTGAACCCATCATCAAAAGAAGAGCACCCTTACAACAAGTTTGACGCACTACTACATGATATTCAATCCTTGAATGCAATTTGTACAATGTGTTTAATTGGAGCGTTGACCAAGTGCGAGCACGAAATCGGACACGAACGTCAAGCACTCTGGTTGCTTCAGGGAGTGCCGTGGTGCTCGCGAGCAACGGGTTGAAGATGCCTGGCATATGTATATGACACCTGCCAGCAGTTTATGTTAAAATATTTCTAGTACGAGTAGAATATAAACTTGAACGCAGTTAGAAGCAGAAAAAATTTCGTAGTATTTGAAAATTGAAAAATCCGGGGAGGGAATGTGTGTTTTGGAAAATTTGCGTGCACCAACCCACTTAAGTGACCCTCGGCACATTTATAGATCACTCAAACCACCCGCGACATATTTACAGATCACTTGAGTAGCCCGCGACTCGTTTTCAAACCAATGAAGTGGCCCGTACAAACACCCCCTAAAGAAGTAATCTTTTCTGGGGGGGGGGGGGTGTTGTTCCGTCCGCCCGATCTTAATCGGCCGCGGCTTGAACTCTCTCAATGCGTAGGTTCGGGACTCGGATACCGTGTTCAAGCATCATCCGACCCTCACACGGGCGAGGCCCCCGGGCAGCGACTGGAGGACGCTATGCGCGTTCGAAAAGTGAATGCTCAATGTGTCCTGCAATTCACACCAAGTCTCGCAAATGGCTGCGTTTTATTTTGTATTTTCTTGTTGTTTTTTTTTGACACAAAATAAAGTGCTCCGGACTCTGCCACGAAGCTGGGCTGTATCAACACCACCTATAGAGCAAGGCCTCCTCACGAAGCTCGTGACATCACTGAAGGTAAGGGTCCATTTCACCTATCGCCATTTGATATAGCAGGCCGACGCATGCGATATCTTTACTTTCTTTTTGCAGTATATCCAATGGCAATAGGAGATATGGCCTTCTTCATTGACGTCACGAGCTTCGTGCGGAGGCCTTGTTCTACAGGTGGCGTTGGCTGGATGAGATCTCGGCAACGGGATAAGTCCTGGCGTTCGTTCATTCATTCGGAGGGGTGTTGCCCCGTACTCCCCTAAATGTTGAGCACCCTTGATTTAATACATCTTCTCCCAATTCAGAGAACACAAATCAATTTTTTTCCCATCAAGAAGAGATAAGTCATCCTTATACAGTCATATAAATCGTGCCCGTGGACACACACACACATTCTCCTCTAGAAACTTGTTTCTCTCGCAGAATCTTCAAGAGCTCCTTCAAGAATAAAAATAAATAAATAAATAAACTATTTAACCAACATGTCAAATCGAGAGAGACGGATCGCCCCTCTTCTTTATCCATCACCGGCGCTAATTTTTTTTCCATTTTTTTTAACTCTTGGGGGATGTTTGTTATAACATTTTATTTTATTTTTGGTTTTAAATATTATTATTAATATTTTCCCCCCCTGTATCGTGTATTCATAACGTGTTCAACTTTTTCCGTCCAACTCCACGTGCTTTGTTCTCTTTCCCGCTATTGGCTGGGATTTCTCTGCTGCTGCTGCGTGCTTCTTCTTTCTGTTCAATTGATGGTGTTTTTTTTTTTTGTTTTTTTTTTTGTGGCTGCCAGAGACTCTGGGGCCCTGGCGATCAGCAAGAGCCTCTTTCTGGGCACTTGTGTTGCCGTCGGAGAGATCATTTGTGATGGTGGTGGTGGTGCTCCGAGCGCTCGTTGGAAGAGAGAGACGAAGATTGTGCAATAATTTCAGTGTGGATTGTTTTCGCTGGCTGTCATTTAGAGTTTTGTGTGCGTGCGCGTGTTAAAAATTTGATATGGATTGTTTTTATCGTTATTGGATTAAACTGTTGTGGGGTCCAAGTTTCAGCTAGGATACCGTTTTAATAAGTAAGTTTGTGGAATTTTTGAAATTACGCCGCAGATTTTTTCCAAGGAGTTACTATAGGTTCATGATGATTTAGACCAGCAGTATTGAGTCTTTTGGAAATTGCGGGCTAGATTAAAGCTTCCCACGATGCCTGCGGGCTACCAACTCATTCTTAGACAAAGAATTAAACAAAATTGTTCAGATATACTTTCTTTCATTAATTTTGGAAAAGTTTTAGATTGATTATGTTTTTTTTTACATTAATTCTGAAGTTGTTTTAAAAGAAGATTCTGAAATTTCTCTTTTGGGAGAATTCTAAAATAATTTCTTTCAATACATCTTTAAATAATTTCTTTCAATACATCTTTAAATAATTTCTTTCAATACATCTTTAAATAATTTCTTTCAATACATCTTTAAATAATTTCTTTCAATACATCTTTAAATAATTTCTTTCAATACATCTTTAAATAATTTCTTTCAATACATCTTTAAATAATTTCTTTCAATACATCTTTAAATAATTTCTTTCAATACATCTTTAAATAATTTCTTTCAATACATCTTTAAATAATTTCTTTCAATACATCTTTAAATAATTTCTTTCAATACATCTTTAAATAATTTCTTTCAATACATCTTTAAATAATTTCTTTCAATACATCTTTAAATAATTTCTTTCAATACATCTTTAAATAATTTCTTTCAATACATCTTTAAATAATTTCTTTCAATACATCTTTAAATAATTTCTTTCAATACATCTTTAAATAATTTCTTTCGAAAATTGTGAAATAATTTCTTTCGTAAATTTTGAAATTTTTTTTCGGGAATTCTAATATAATTTCTTTCAATTTTCTGTATGTTGAAATTACTTCTTTCGAAAATTCTGACTCTCATTGAGTTCTCTAGAACTCCTTGAAATTCTCTAATTATGAATGTCAACTTTTCACTCCTGAAATAATTATATGAAATCAGAGGTTCCCCAAAAAAACTTCCAGCTCCCTGGGTGTCCTACTTTGTTGAGACGACCCTGATAGTCAGGGCTTAACAAATCTCCCCAGTGCCAGGTTGCATTGGTGACTAATAAATTGGTATTGGCACCTAAAATTTTCTACGTGTAATTTCTGTCTCAGGCAAAAGAAATACGCTTGACTCTAAAAAAATATTTAGTATCAAATGCACACCGTTAATGGTGAATCTGAAAAAGCATTTCGCGCAATTTTAAATATCTCAGTACGGTATGTGACTTTTCAGTAGCTCGATCATCCGCGATGACTTAACAACACTCGTTGGTGGCTGATTCAAAAACAGATTAAAAGTCAATGACTGATGATCGAATTGTTCGGTTATGATTCAGATAATGCTGTCGTGGAATATGGAGCTATCATGAGTTTATTCATGTAATATAGGTTATAAAATAATCGAACACAATGAGAGAGTGAGGAAGAAAACCGTCAGCGTGATGAATGATGGGACACGAATTTCAGGAAATTTATCAATTTGATTGACGTGGTCAATGACGAAATTGCCATTTTTCCAGAATGAGTAAGTTGAATTGTAGATTAAACCAAGATGATCGAGGAAAAAACCTACTGTAATCACTAAATCGAAGTTTAAAGACAGCACAAAATTTCCGAAATTCATGTCATCGCGTGCATTAAGCATGTAGGAAGGGGGTCACCAAGAAAAGTAATAAAGGGGTAAAAAAATCCCTTTGGTCTGATTTCTTAAAGAAAAAAAATTGGGGACTTCTCTTGTTTTTATCCGAATTTTTTTTCTAAAGAAATTTGGCTGAGGCCTGAATTTTGTTTTTTCGTCTTTCAAGCTCTACCATGCATATTGTGACTAGGGCTTGATAAATAAATAAAAATTATATATGTGCCAACAATATATATATTTTTTCCTTTAGAAGAAAGGTCCAAAATAATTTTTCCCGACTTTTCTGGGACTTGGTGACCCAATAAGTCCGGGAAGAGGTGGAAAATATGAAGCCAATCATTTTAGACCGTTTTTCTTCGATTTGTCCCGCCCTGATTTGTACGTAAGAGAACTTTTGTACGCGTATCTCTCAATGGCTCTTGGAAAGGGCTTCAGCTCAGAGGTTCTGTGTATGGACTCTGAATATTCAACACTATAAATCTTCTAGAAAAATTAGCTTAATGAGCAAAATGTAGAGCCGACTCCTGCCCCATATCCCTACCAACCCTCTTATTCATTGCAGTATGCACTAGGACCTCACCGAGTCAGTGTTTAACAACCTTTTTGATATCGCGGAGCCCCCCCCCGCCCCAGTTGCGAAGTTGAATTTCAAGCCGCCGCCACCCCCCCCCATAAAATCCAAAATGTATTTTTAAAATTGGCAAATCATAGAAACATTGAAGTAATGAAATACTATTTCACCACACTAAATGTGCATTCATGAATGAGAGAATGATTCCGCGGACTCCTTACAATACACTTACGGTCACCGAGGGGTCCGCGGACCACAGGTTGAAAAGCACTGCACTGCCGTATCTGGGGGGGGGGGCGAGGCGCTTCCTGTTCTCACCTTGAAGATTTTTTTGATGAAATAAATTTTCAACGAGCAGTTCGCAAAGTTTTTTAAGACAAGGGGAGAGAAAGTTCCCACGCCGAGGATCCGTCGAGACAACAATTAACATAATGATAGACACCATTAGTCAGCTCGTTGATGACCGAAATGTTCAGTTTCTATAAAGACTCGGTTACTCATATAGCATTCCTCACATTCAGCTCAATTAGCCCTTGTTGTGCAAGGAAAGGGCCCCGTGGATCTTTCCGGATTAAATAAAAGTCCTATATACAAAAAAAAAATATTTCATACCTGTCATTTATATTTTTTGTAGTGTGGGGGGAAATTACGAAATCCGTTGCAATCGCAGGATCCGATCGGTAATTATTATCATTTCTGCTGACCGCAAACCGCTTGGCTCCTAGAGGATGATATCCACTTTACGGGTTGCCTACTCTCATGGTATCTTCCATTACATGGCTGATTGCTGAAATGTCTCACGAATTACAACTTGGTTTGTAGTGATGATACCATATTAGTTATTAGATTTCGATCGATTATTAGAAATCCACAATCGTAACTATTCAACCGCATCGTTAGTTGAGGTTCAGACTACCACTTGGACGCGAAATAATCTGAATTATCATTGCTCATGCATTATTATATTGCCAACTTTGACAGGAAAGAGTGGGAGGCCCGACTGTGGTGAGATAGCCCTTAGCCGTGATAATAGGCAAATGCCCCACTTGCCCTTGCGGAAATCAGATTACATGAATGTATTTAATTTGGTTCAACAGGAGTTTTTTTGGGGAGCTCAAGAAAATAGCCAGTGAATTATCAGAGGTCTAACAATACTCAAAGAATCTCATGAGGCTCATTGGAGAGGCGGCGTAGTTTCGGCGCCCCTACGACGTATAAGCCGCACCAGTGAAATTACCGTAACTCGTAACTGTATTCCTAGCCAAATGCATTAAAAATTAGTTTTCATTGTGAGTTATTCCATCCGGCATATTCAGAGATTGAAATTTCACAGACAAGACAGTTATTTTTTCCCCTGATATCTGAATCGCCCCCCCCCCCCCCTTCCTCCTATAGTGACTCCGGGTTCCGGGTTGCACAGCCATAGAAGAACCACCCCTTACTCATTGGAAATAAAGTATTTGAATTAAGGATTTCTAAGTAGGGGTGAAAATATTTTCGTAATGCATAGTTTCTTTTTGAACTTATAATACAAAAAAAGAAAAGAATGCAATCGCTTAATGCAGTGGTCCCTGACCTATATGTGCCTAGCAGGGTACATGCAGGGCCATATTCACGCATGCGCAACACGTGCATGCACGGAGCGGAAATGATTGAGAAGCGAGATATATATCTTCGATAGAAAAGAAAAGAAAATACATCTGTGTTATGAATTCAAGGTTTTCAAAGTTGGTATGTAAGCGTAAGTTGGGGCAGGGCCTGATATTCCCTTGAGTAAGTGTGGTATTTGCTCAGGCAGGGCTTGACAAAGCCCAGGTGCTAGATCGATCACCATGGCCAACTAATTAAATCTACATTGGCGCTTGAAATTCTCTTTGTGTGATGACTAAATGTAATCTGAGGACGAAATTTTTTGCAAATTTGTTTAAAAATGTTTGGCTCCTAGAAAAATTTGCTGGTGCCTAATTTATTTTTTGATTTGTCAAGCCCTGTTCCCAGGAGCCCCAAAATTTGAACAATATTTGTTCACTAATTAACCAAAGATCTTTTACCCCTATCGTGGCCAAGAACATAAGTCAGACACCATAAGAGAATAAAATATTTGGCAGAACAAAGGCGTAAGTTCAGTAAACGCACTCCGGACCCAGCCCTAAGGCCGCACAAGCACAAAAAGTGTAAGAGATCACAAATATTGGACGAAGTGCATTGTGTGTATATCCAAATGGAGGCAACAACGGGTGCCAATGTCCAAATTTAATGTCGAGAGCGGCCTACTTCATTTATTGTTAGTAACAGCGACTAGCATAGCATAGCAAAGCTATCAGTCGTTCCCAGATACCCACGAAGATTGTTGTGGGCACCGTGAACGAACGTTTTGCTCAACACCAGGAAGTTCAATGTTTCTTCGTCCATTCTAAGTAAGTGTCAAGCACCAGTAACTGAACCGAATCAGTCTTTCGTGATCCGTCCATCTCGACTGGACTTGATCCATTCTCACCTATTGTGTTTTCTTTATTACCAGATTTGTAATAATTATATTTCCACCATTGTGTTCTGTACAAACTATTTATAAACTGTTTCTTATTTTCTCTTCGTTAAGCTATTTTTTTTTTTTTTTAATGACATAGTTTTTGTGTTCCCTACCTTAAAAATCTGACTAAACCTTTCGTGAGACACACTACCGTCATCACCGATTCGATGACCGTCCGATCGGTCGTGATCGGCCGATTGTTCTTTGCCGTGTTTTGAGATAGCTCATTCCTCCCCCCCCCCCCTCATTCCAACATGGCGGGTGGCATCAATTAGGGGGAGGAGCAAGGGGTGAGTATAACTATGTGAGATAGATCGATCTTTCTCTTGTTGTTGTGCGTATGGTACGCAATTGCGTGAGATCGCCAGCCAGCAACAACGATATTATACAACAACAATCCGGTTCCACACACGAAGAAGAGAAAAATGGCCGTTCGTGCAGAGAACTTAAACGGCCCTTAACTCTCATTTTTCTACTGGTCTGGGTCGTTGCGTTGTGATCTGATCGGGGGATGGGGAGGGAGATTGGGGGTCCGTTCGCCATCATGTTCGCGATAATGCTATGGCCAGAATTACCCCGATGGACTGACCGACTGCATTGTTCTGCGTTGCCTTCTCTCACGTTCCGAAAATGTTCTCGCATTCAAACAGGAAATCTTGGTGGTCGGTGTTTGTTATACAGATATCAATAAAGTGAAATCACGTGGAATTATAATGGCGATGCGCTTCTCGGAAGTATATCGACAATAAATACCCGATGATGCTTCATGGAATTATCTTCGAAGGAGATGGAATTATATCAGTTCGAGGAACTTTTGTTGACTCGTGAGTAATTCAAGTCCTATTCGATCTTTTTAGAACCGAGTTCAGTATCTTACTGTTGGTATTCTGACTGGTAGGAATAATAAGACATTATTTTTGTAAAGTTATTCAATAATTTCTTTGAGTTATCTCGTGATTGGGGCGCATGAAAAGCAATATCCTCCAGCCTCTAATGACTTCTGTTTTTTCTACGTCGAGTCTCACTTTTTTTCCCGAGTTTTTTGCATTCAGATTTTAAGCGAACTAAATAATAGGTGTCCAACTGGCTTTCCGTGGGAGCTTCCTTGGGGTTCCGTTGTATCAAAAGTCGTGAAAGTTAAGAAAAAATGTGTGTAATATTGTGGAAAATACTGTATACTTCAGTATTCATCCTTCTCATTTGCTTGGGTTTTGTGCAACGGTGTCCTTACTATCAAGGGTTCCGCGTGAAGTAAAACGTGGGGAGACCTCTGAACGACACAACATAATTTTATCAACATCGTTCCACTGATGATTAAATGGTGAATTCAGCAATGACTGAATGGTGCCTTCTCCAGAGATTCAATGGCATATTCTCCAAGGATTCAATGGCATATTCTCCAAGGATTCAATGGCATATTCTCCAAGGATTCAATGGCATATTCTCCAAGGATTCAATAGCACATTCTCGTGGGGATTCGATGGCACATTCGCTAGGAATTCAACTTCACATGATTTAATGATACAAATTTTCTAGGAATTCAACGTTTCATGATTCAATGAGACAAATTTTCTAGGAATTCAACATTTCATGATTCAATGAGACAAATTTTCTAGAAATTCAACGTTTCATGATTCAATAGCACATTCTCTAGGAATTCAACGTTGCATGATTCAATAGCACATTCTCTAGGAATTCAACTTCGCATGATTCAATAGCACATTCTCTAGGAATTCAAATTCGCATGATTCAATAGCACATTCTCTAGAACTCTAGGAATTCAAAGTTTCATAATTCAATAGCACATTCTCTAGGAATTCAACTTCGCATGATTCAATAGCACATTCTCTAGGAATTCAACTTCGCATGATTCAATAGCACATTCAACTTCGCATGATTCAATAGCACATTCAACTTCGCATGATTCAATAGCACATTCTCTAGGAATTCAACTTCGCATGATTCAATAGCGAAATCCCTTGGAATCCAACTTCACCCGATTTGATGGCACATTCTCTAAGAATCCAATGTCTTACATTATTTGGCAGATTCACAGTGATTCATCTCGCCCGTGATCTACGTTACATTCCTCGGAAATTCAACGGTACATTCCCCATGTATTCAATTTGATTATTTAACTGTACAATCCCCAGTGAGCCAAATGACATCGTTCACAATATTCCCTAACGTTGCGATGTTAATTCCTCGAAGAGTAATGTTTAAGGGGGGGTTTGCATGTGCTGTTTATAGTAGTATTTCAATGTAATTTCTGTAAAAAGTCCACAACAAATTCTGTAGCAGTCCAGTTGCGCACGAATGTGAATTCGCTCTGTCCTCTCGGACTAAATTGGTAATGAATTCACAAAATATTCCAGAGAACGGACTTGGGTCCATCCCCCCCGCCCCGTGAAACTATTCTGTTGTATGTATATTCATTCCTACGTGCAGTAATGGACAAAGCGTTTCTATTAACTTGGATCATACCGTAAACTCTCTTAATGCAGAATGGCTCTAGGGGACCAATGTTTGCGGAATTCCTCCCGAAACTAGCTCTCTGTGAGGATATGCCAGAGCTTCCTCTCTTTAAGTTTGAATGAGGAGAGTACCATAATAAATAATGTCGTGAACTTCATGTCAAGGGAATTGAGTTTTATGGGCCGTAAAAAAACGGATCCTATGGACGGCCGTTTTTCTTCGCTGTAGATCAGTTTGCGTTCGAAGACACCAAGATAAAGCTGAAGGTTCAAAGTTCAAGAGATTTTTTTCCGCCGTTTTCCACTCAGCGGGCCTAGATGTTTGCAACTTGAAGATGGCTGGATATCCTTGCGTAAGGTGTTGCGGCAGCCGCGAAATTGGTATTGTGTTTTGTATCCTGCTGTAAAAGGGCATATTTTTTAAGTACCTGAGTCGTTGGTGGATGCTAGATTTGTATGCACATCTTGTGCTCATTCATTTCCTATGAATTCTACTTTCGCTGTCAATTTTTCTCCTCGTGTGTTTCCTCCAATCGTCCAACAGGTGGCTTGAAGCGCGTTACTTTTGTGATACAGTAAAACCTCGCTACAACGATGCTTTATATAACGATATATATAAACATCCCTCTACAACGCTATTTTTTTTTTTCAAATCTTGTTTGGAATCCCTATAGTTTAGTGTTAAAACTCCTCTCGATACGATGTTCTTTACTATAATAAACCCCCTCTATAACGATATTTTCTGAGGAGATTTTCAAAAACCGCTACAACGATATTTTTTCTATATTTTGCTCGAAATATCCTTCAATATTTTTAAATTTGTAACATCTTAGTTCTTTCGAGGGCGTCTAATAATATCGGTATTTGGTACCACTTGATCACCGAAAGTGCTGACGAAGTTTTCGGTATCGCTGTTTCTTGTGTGATACATCGAAGTGTATTGCAATAACCAACTTTGCAAGACCAATACATCTAACTACATTTTGTTTACAACAAATCAATTGGTTATTTTTTGCGGCGAATAAATGCTCAAAAGTGCGTGTTTTGGTGAAGATGTCAACAACAGCATAAATTTGATGGCAAATGATAATAATATCGCCGCTGTGGTGGTCGAGTGGTTATAGTGACGGACTCGCGATGCGAGGATCCGGGTTCGAACCCCACAGTGGTGGTCGGCTGAAGTTGGTTTTCTGTGGTTCCCAACTTCAAGGCGCAAATGCGAGCCGATCTCCCCGTTAAAAAGTCTCGCCACAGAGAGCAACAGTCCTACAACGAAAAATCATTCAATCATAACACTTCACTCATAGTTTGAAAAACTGGTGGCAGATGGCAGCACTACACATAACAAGCATTACAGAGACACAAAAAAAACTTCACGCCAGGTTTCACTACACGTACACGCACATTCCCGCATGTACCAATTCGTTGGGGGTTCCGCGGGGGGTTGTGGGCGAGGTGCATGTGTGGTGTAGTAGTAGTAGGTAGGGTAAAAAAGGGGTTCGGGGATCCATGATGTCTTAAGTCAGCCACCTCGTTGGGCAATTTGCCTGTTGTGGCGTTGTATTTGTATTTGTTGCCTCTCGATATAACGATAATCCCTATACAACAACGGTTCGGAAATTTTTGTCACCCGCGGCTCCTTTGCCCAATTCATGATTCATCTACGGCTACCCAGAATGCGGGCAGGGCCGGTTCAAGAACATCACGAGACCTCGGGCAAAGAAATGCTCTGTTCCCCTCCCACCCCCGAGCCACCCTAATTTAAATCCTGTATGGCAGTGTTTCTCAAAGGGTGCGTCACCAACCTTTGTCAGGGGCGTCGCGGCGAGTTGGAGATGTCTCGATTTCTGTGCTTATTTATACTTTGAGGTGTTTTTTTAAAGTAAAAATATCTACTAAAATATGCTGGGGAGCCGCAGAGGAACCATAAATTGTCCAAGGAAGCCGCGAGTGACAAAAGTTTGAGAACCATTGCTGTATGTTTTTGAAAGCGAACGAGTTTTTTCATCTGATAGATTAATATCAGGCCATCCACGCTTTATTTATGCAGTTGGGAGCCCGGGATGTGCCCATGCGTTAAGAACCAAATATTCCTGTATGGGTTTTCAGATGTTTGATTTGGGTGTTTTTTCTTACCCCTCCCTCAATTGAGAGGTTGAAAGGGTTCTCGTCTCTAAGACGACGACGACTACTACTACAACCATACATACACCTCGTAAACATTCCTCCGGATAATTTCCAGTGAAAGTAAAAACGTGCCAAGACGTGTGTTCTGAGTGTATATGTGGCCAGAGTTATGTGTTTCGTGCTCCTAGTGTGGTGCTGTCACCTGCTTTCCATATTTTAAAGCTCTTCTGAGACTATCTCGCTTTACCTGACGTCTATATGGCTTTCCAGATGCTATTGTTGATTCATAGAATCCTTTTTTGCATGGTGAGCCATTGCCCGGGTTGATGGGTTCTAGGACGGGGTGGGTGATGTGTCGGGGGTTTCATTGTCCATGTATACAATACAACATTACACACATAACAATAACAAAATACATACTGATAGAAAAACAACAAAAACAATTCAAACAATATAAGAAGATAAAAAAACATATAGAACATGTAAAACACATCAGTCCGGCCCCGCTTAATCGGATATCAACGATTCCAGCACACAATATCCGATTGAGCGGGGTATCCGGTTATGAGGGGAAACAATTCAGTTGCCATTTTACAACGTTAGTATAGTTTGTGTATTGAAAACTGGTGAAGGATCAATATTAATAAAGCTTCTCGAATGAATCAGACGTCAAAAATGAAATGAAAATTATATTTTACTTCTGAAATCAGCCAGATTTTTACTTTTCATTAGGAAAGTCACTCCCTCTATCGGCTCAACAAGGAACAAAGATAAAATAATTAAATTTACGTATTTTGTGAAGACACACACAACTTCAATAAAAACATTATGTGTACAGTATAGTGCAGTATAGGTGGTGATGTGCATTTACAGTTGACATGTGAAGCATAATATTCGATTCGTCGAAATTATTATATTAAGCGGGGGAGAACTTCAACATTGTTTCTGTGAGAGACATTTTGGTGCCGGAGGATTTTATCCGGGTGCGGGGTATCTGTTTATCCGTTATCCGATTAAACGGGGCCGACTGTATTGTATTTTGTGGCTGCCACACTGCAGTTGGTCATGCCTTGAGTTTTTGACCTTTGAAGACCGGACACACCCCTCTTCCCATCACAGAGAGATATCGAAGCGTTCCCGAAGGATAGGTGCATCCGGAAAGTTTTATTAAAAACTTTGACATGACCACCTCAGACGAAGGCAGCAAAATAAAATAATTTACATAAAAATTGATCGTCAACCCCTGAAGTCATATAAAAAATATGAGTTTTTGACCGCCTCTCGCGATGGTTCTGATAGGCGCGATATAGTGGATTCGCCACATATGCCTATGTGACACAACATTTTCTCTCTGGCAAGTCAGGAGAAGGGATTGCTGACCAACCCTGGGTCTCGGAAATCAACAGTGATCCTTTTTTTTTTTTCAAATATTAAACAGTAGTTCTCAAAGTGTGCGTCGTCTTTGTTCATGGGTGTCGCGGCGATCCGGTGATATTGATGTTTGCCGGTTCGGTGCTTTGAAACGATTCTTTGTTAGACTATTCTGAGGAGCCGCGGACGGACGTTAACTAGCTGTACGTTTTTGACTACCAAACTACTATAGACGTTGGGTGACGAAAGTTTGACAACCACTGTTTTACACTATATAACTTCACTAAAGTATCGATACAAGGGGGGGGGGGCTGAATGTTTCCCGTCAAAAACTCTTGCCTAGGAGTTCATGTCAAGGATGAGGGATGTACCTTCCATGCCTTTCTGTACCTTCTAAGATGACATTTACTATTTTTTCTTCCATGGATTAAGATGGTTTTTTCTTTCTGATTCAGGCTGTATGTGCCTAATGTTGCGACACCTATTTTTTTGGTTCATGCGAAAGGATGAAATTAACACACAAGAGTCATTCGATTGAATGAGATATATCTTTTGGATCTGCCATTGTGAGAAAGAGATGTTTCCTCCTCCTTGATAGCCTTGATCGCTTCTTCTGAAAGATCTAACCTCAACAGTTATCATATCTGATCTCTGTTTCTCTCTCTTTATTTCCACTGTCAAGATGCTTGAAGAATTATATCGAAATGCGTTTGTCTGACCGCTGTTGTCTGGTGGAGTCTGAGTCGTTAATAACCAGCCTCCGTTAACAGTCCATTCGATATGTGACATCTCTGTCCATTCCCAAAGGGGTCGATAAACTGAAAAAGCTGACATTGGGTAGGTATATGTCTAGATCAGCGTTTCTAAATCTGTGGGCAGCGAACCACTTCTGTGGTTCGAAAGCAGGGGCGTAGCCAGAAATTTCGTTCGGGGGGGGGGACCAAAGTGACAGAACAATGGATTTGGTCATCTTTTCCCCTTTTTTCGGTCATTTTCTCACATTTCGGGGGGGGGGGGACCAGACCCCCAAGTCCCCCCCCCTCGCTACGCCCTTGTTCGAAAGGATGGCTCGGGTAATCAGCAGGCAGACTCGATGAACTAATTCTGATTGAATGGAATAATATTCAATAGTCATAGTTGATATTATAGTTAATACGTCGGGGTTCGTAATTAAAAATTATACCTTCGTACTTGCGGAAACAATATCTGGATCGAAGAAAATGCGGGAAATTGCGATCCTAACTCCTGATTGGTGCCAAAAAATGCGATTTTAGAAAAATTTGCGAATTATTGCTAAAAAATTGCTGAAGCACGGGGAAATAAATGTGTTTCGCAAAGTAGGCAATATCGGCAGAAGCTTTGGGTTTAGTATAGGATCCTATGAATGGAAACATTTTTTGAAGGAGGGGGGCGATGGACCAACAATTTTTTTCGAACCAATGTCCTAGATTGATTTAGACTAGACTCGGCCATCACAAAAGAGAACTCATTAGGTTCTAGGTTTGAGTCCTAGGATTTTTCAAGTGTCGGCCGAGAACACATTAAAATCGCATTTGAAGGGCGTAAATTCGCACTCTACGTAGAGTCTGATATGAATGATTGTTCAACAGAATATTTTCCCCAATTTTTCTGTGTGTTTAATGAGATAAGTTCTCCGCTATCATGTCGGAAAAGCAACTTTGGAGAAGGCTTTTTTTTCCCCTCCCAAATATCTTGAGAGCTTTTTTTTTTCAAGCCTTTGCATCGCCACAACCCCGCTCTTGAAGTACCGTTGAGAGGATGTTTATTTTGGATGCTTTCTCAAGGAGAAGGGCTTTTTTTTCTTATATTTCTGCTGTTGGCCAGCAGATGCTACATCTGTGTTTCTCTCTACGTCTCCCTCCCTCAAAATAATAACAAACAGAAAACTTTCTGTTTCTTTCCATGATTTTGCTCGAGCCATTTTTTTTTTGTCTTAAGGTTGTCATTAAGATATTTTTTCCTGTCTATTCCAGACCCTGTTTGTTTTCTCACGGTCCGTCTCTCTCTCTCTCTTTCATCATGTTTTTCTTAGTTTGTTGTTGCATTGTATCATTTTATACATTTAATTATTCTTTTTCTTTGTGTCATCAAATTCTGAGGTACTTTTCTCTTTCGTTTTCCTCTGAGAATCTTTTGATTCGTTCTAAAATGATCCAAGTATCCCGATTGTGGTACCAAAGCGCTTTTTTCTGGATCAGTTTCCCAAACTTATTTGTCTCAAGAATGTTTTGGTTAACAAATTAACTTTAAACCCCCCCCCCCTTGTTTAACAAATCCACAAAGTTCTATGTTATATCTGTAGATAGATAGATAGATAGATAGAACCGCTCACAACCCCGGACTGTAGCTTTTATCGCTCCGCTGGTATGTTGCATCATCTCCCCCAAAATGGTTGATATTGGTTCACTTTGGGGAAAACGCTATTATAGATCCACAATACCTCTACACCAGAGGTTCTCAAACTTCTTGTTCCATTTTGCTCCCTTCCTCAGAATGTTTTTTCTCATCGCCCCTCAGCGTGAGCCAGCCCATAGGACTTGGGGGGGGGGGGGGTCCTTCAACCTCTCCCGAGTCGCGAGCACTGAATATTTCCATCATCAAACGATGAGCACCCTTACGGTAACCTTGATATACTTGTGCCTGGAATCTGCATGAAATGAAATGTTTACATGGTATTTAATTGATCAAGTGCTCGCGAGACTCTTGGGAATTCCGGGAGCACCATGGTTCTCGGGAGCAACAGTTTGAGGATGCCTACCATAGAATTTGCCCGTAGTTAACCCTATGTTATACCGGTAGCTTCAGCCCCCCCCCCCCCAAACCTCCCGCTCCATTCCATTCCTGGATATTGTTCACTTTGGAAAACACCGATCCACACAGTGGTACACCTAAGAATACAAATAGTAAAGCCACAACAGAAAAATACCCAACGAAGGTGGCTGCAAAAAAATGCCCATTAAAAAAATATGGATGCCAAATATACCTACAATACAGCAGTCCAAAATAAGAGCAATTATCACGAGGAAACAAAAATACACAATAAAACAAAACTAATGACTATGATCAAATGCACTTCCCATAACAAAATTGGTGGAGTGGTTGTCTTATCTAAGTATGGGATAAATGACCATTGAAAACTATACTTTTATTTGTATTACGAAAGGCCTCTTCAACATATATATGAGGCCTATCCGAAGCGCGAAGCTCAAGGCGGCTTTGGTAACAAGCTTGTCGAATAAATCAGACATCAAAAATGAAATGAAAATTATATTGAATTAGGATGATCACAATACCTACGATTCTTTACTTTTCATGAGGAAAGTTACGCCCTCTATTGGCTCAACAAAGAACTAAAATAAAATAATCATAAATGTACGTATTGAAGACATCTTGAATACTTGGAGGACAGTAATTACTCTTTATGCTCGTTCCCCCCCAGATGCTCGTTCCCCCCCAGATGCATTAAGTGTACGGACTCACACCCCGGGAAACCATGCGGCATGGTTACCGGCAAAGATCCCCCGACCTGTGTGAACTGTGGGAAAAATCACCCGGCGTCATATCGTAACTGTGCAGCGTACAAGGCAGCCGAAAAGTCCCTGAAAGCCGAAGCCAACCGACCGGCAGAAAAGCGCAAATTACCGGCGCCCAAGGAGACGATCAAATCGATCACAGTGACGAAGTCGTCCAAAAAATACGGGACATCTACTTTTCTGCCAGATAGTGTGTGGAAAAATTTCCACATGGCCCGCGGTTCGAGATGCGCCAGTGACGCGAATGAGATAACCAAACGTCCAAGCCCGCAGACCAGCCAAGCCAGCACCGCCACGACCCACGGTGCAAATCGCCCACAAAAAGCGACGAAAAAAACCAAGTCCAGCCTACAGGGACTCAACGGCAAAAAATCTGCCGTTTTGGCGAAAAACTCTGACGTTTCAACAGCCCAAGCTAGCCCGAAAAAACCAGAGTCCAACCCCACGGACTCCAGTGCACAGCCAAAAAAGGTGCAGAAAAACTTTGAAAAAATTCAGGCCAAGCCGAGGCAAAAAATTTCAGAGTCCCGCTCTACGGACCTTGGAACGTCTACGGACTCCAGAGAAAACTTCGTAAAATCTTCGCAGCAGCTCGTACCCAGAAGCCTGCCACCCAGCGACCTGGCAGAACCAGATGCCGAGACTCCGACGGCCACATCCGCAGACGACCTAGCGGACGCCTCTGACTCTGGGTCGGCTATAAGCCTAAACTCGACGTATGAAATGTTCGAGTTCGCGAAGTCTTGCCTTGAAGACATAATGAAGTTGAACTCTGGCAAAGAGAAGAGAGCTGTTGTCAACAAATTTCTCGTCGAAGCCGGAAATATCCTGGTTAAAGACTGACGATAAGGAGCTCTCTAACTCTATTTTTATTTCAGCATATTTATCGGATTTTTCTCAACTTATCTTCTTTTCCTTTCACCCATCTTTCTTCTTTAAAAAAAAAAAAAAAAACCCCTTCTTCAAAAAAACTTTAAAATTTGTGAGAAAAAAAAAAAAAAAATTGTGCTTTTATTTTATTTTGACCTCTTCTACCATTTTCTGAACTTTGAAAAATAACATACTAATTCTGTCTCTGAATTTTCCCTTCTTGTTACTAATCTATATCGATTACAGGTCCAGCCAACCAGGGATCGAGACCGCACGAGCCAATCCCGTGCGAGCAGATAGCGAAGATACCTTGTCGCATCACCGTCTTCTTCACAGCGGAACATAATCGTAATAGTACTAATACAAGAAGGTTGAGGTGCCGTTTTATCTGCAAAATTTCGTTTAAATTTAATATTAATTTAAACAGGACCATGACCTTATCATCTTCCCAATTTTGACAACTTTCCAATACACATGCACTTTTAATTTACACATACTCCCTTGTCTTTCTCTTCACACGTAGTCCCCGTGGCTACAGTTTGTAAGCCCGCAGTTGGCCCGAAAGGGCCAGGCCCGGGAGATAAAATTTAATTCTGGTCTGGTCTGGTATCATTACTTATTAGCATATTTCCCATTAATTGCAAATATTTCATTCAGTAAAAAACATTGTGTATAGTGGTTGATGTGCATTAACAGTTGACGTGTGAAGCGCAATATAGTCGTATCCGGTTACAACGAAATGCAAGAGAACGGATGAATCCTTTATAACGAAATTTCGTTATAAAGGAATTCCTGATTTTTACATTGTTCTTACGTAAACTTTCCTGTGAGATTTGAAAAAAGTTTTCGTTACAACGAGATTGTTTTCCCCGCTATGACGGTATTCGTTGAAACGGGAATCGACCGCATTCGATTAAGCTGGGAAAAGTAGTAGAAATTATCATATTTAACGGGGGGAACTTTAACATTGTCTCTATGAGAGAAATTTTTTTTGCCGGAGGATTTTATTCCTTTAAACGGGGGGTTTTATCCGTTATCCGATTAAGCGGGGCCGACTGTATATAGTGTGTGAAATTCAAGCAACAAACAGTTCATACAGTACGTAGGAAGGTATATACATTTATATATATATACACATTATACATCAACTTTGTGATTTCTTTTCTCCGAATACAAAGAAGCAAATCATTGGAAGTAGGTTTGGAATTCATCTCGTGTCTTGTTGCCATTCAAAGTTAATGAAGGTTCGTATTTATTGCGCTTTTCTTCTACTGACTTCTTTCCTTGCCATTAAAAGCATTTTTTGAACACCCCATTCATTGTTTTATTCTTTTTCGTATCGCGATGGCCAAGTTCTCCCTCTATCTCTCCGAATAGAAGAAGACGAGGTTCTTTTGTCCGAATGTGTCTTAAAGGCCTACTATACCTCTCTTTCATTTTTTTCAAGCATAAAGCGGTTACGTGCGAACAGACATTCCAGATCAACAGCTCTCATCATTTTAGGTCAGTTTATTGCAAACAAAAAGGTTCTTTTCTCTGTTCTCGTCACCTCCTAATACGACCCAATTCTCTCAATTTCTTGTTTACTATTGGGAATAGCCCATTTTAAGGCTCGGATGTCTTTGTAGACCAGGGGTCGGCAACTAAATTCAAGTAGCGCGCGATGCGAAGCGGTATTTTTGCTTACCCAAGATCGACAGCAATTCCAAATACTGCATATATGATGCGACGCGACCCCGCGTGTCTCCTTCCTTCTTAGGTGTAGGCCACGGCTGGCGAAATCCCAGGCGCCAGATCGCCGTGGAGATTAAAAATTTGGTATTGGCGCCTAAAATGTTCTTTGCGTAGTGCGAAAGAAACACAAAGTGTTTGGAATTTATAGCAGCATATCTGTAATCATGAGAGAGGCGTCACGCTATGCCTTAAAAGAGTCAAAAGAAGCATTATTTTGGACCTTTTTCTTGGGGTAAAAATTTTTTTGGCGAATTTTTTCCAATTTGTCCACATAATTGAAGTTTGTGTGTTTTGAGCTTTCTACAGCCGCAACTATTTACCACACATATGCTTAACCCGTGACCCACTGGCCAAATGTGGCCCTTGGAGTCATCTGATGCGCACTCAAATATAATTTTTTTCGAATTGAGCGAAGGGGCACAGTTCCAGATCATTTAAGTGGCCCGCACCACATTCACAGATCACTTACGTGAGATGCGGCAAAATTAACGATCACTCCAGTAGGCCGCAGAACATTCCCAAATTAATTAAGTTATCCACTGAACATTTACATATCACTTAAATGACCTGCAGTGCTTTTCCAGATCACTCAAGTAGCCAGCGTCGCCCTTACAGACCACACAAACGGCTCGCCGCACATTTACAGATCACTTAAGTGGCCCGCGACATGTTTTTAAACCAATGAAAAGACCCACACCCTCGCAAAGGTTGAGCAACCTTGATTTACCAGAAAATGGTGAAACTTCAGGAATGCCTAAATCACACCTAAAATCAACCCCATGGGCCTCGGAGTCATCTGATGTGGTCCACGAGTTCAAACCTAATTTTGTAAAAATTAATTGAGCGGCAAATTTCCAAATCACTTAAGTGACTCACGGTACAGTTCAAAAGCAATTGAGTGGTCCGTGACATATTCCCAGCTCATTTAAGCGGCCCGCGGCCCATTTTTGGATTAGGCATGTTCGAGTGGCCCGCGGCAGTCCCGATCACTTGAGTGACCGGCTGCATATTCACGGGTCATCTGCTTGCTCATTCACTGTTCCAGATCCATCGATGTTTGTTTAATGCGTTCATGATTTTCAGCGTTTCTGCGCATTCCATAAAAATGTCATATGAAATGTTGGATGCCGAACTCGCCCTCTCCAAAAATTCTGTACAAAAAATATCATGGCTCAAAAGGGCCCCCCCCCCGCCCAAAAATGTCTGGGGTCCGAAATCATTTAGACGCCCCTGAAATCAGTGGTGTAATTTATTTATTTATAACCGTATTGTAAGTGGATTCGTGCGACTTTTAGGAATTTGGTTAGTGACCCACAGGTTACGAACCCCGGGTTATCGACTACCACGCACGATGTAGGTTTTGTGTTGTTCTGTACAGGCGCGGATACAGGGTGATGTGAGGGGCGACTAGTTGTGTGGGTTCGTTGGATCGTCCCGTATTTTGCGGGAACGACCAATTTTTAAAAACAAGCCTTACTGTTCAAACGCTGGGAAGGACGATCGCCTCCACCTCTGTCTCTACGCCTTGTTCTGTACGGATGGTAATGAAAATTAAGTCTTGATAGAGTTAAAAGTAAAGCCGACCTATGTTTGGGCTACGACCTCATAGGCTGTATAGATCAAGTGCCATCTAGCGAAAGCATTTTCAAACTTGTATCGTTGCTAGAAATTTCATGTAAAAAAAATCAATTTGATGCATCTCTAAATATATTTCTTATATCTGAAAAATATATTGTACGAGAATTCTTGATTAACGTTTATTAAAATTTTAGTTATTCATAAAACTACGAAATCAAGGTTTCTGGTTCAGAATGAACGTCTTAATGTACCAATAGCCTTTCGCAACGCCTCAGAAATGCTATTTATAATACAGGCAACCTCATTGGGGGCCGGAAAACGATGAAATAAATTTTCTGTTCTAAGAATGGGCATCTTGTGTATCTTGCGTGCGCCTTAGAGCATCTTGAATGCGCCTTAGTGGTTCGTAATAAGAGAATTCTTGGACTCCAGTTGTTCACGGCTCAATTGTATGATTACGGGAAAGTATTAATCACAAATTAATGCGCTTTAAATTAACCGGTGCAACGTTGGTAGACTGCAGTAGTAATGCTGTTAAGATTTGGAAGAAATTGTACTCGTGGTGACATCTCCCGATTAGGAGTATGAAACTTTGTTTTAGTTCAGGCAGTCGCCTTTAATAGTACTTGATAGAATGGCATTCTCGCTGTTAGATGCCTGTAGTTTCTGTTGTTATAAATGTGTATGTGTGGGAGGTCCACACCGAGATTTCTGGGGAAGATTGATCTACAGATAAACGTGTATTTGGCAACCATTGTTTTTGCCTATGCTCACCCCTCCCCCCTCCCGGACAACATTTTCTTATAGTTGGTTATCCAGACCCAACTTCATTAAGGAGCGAGGTTCTTTCTTGATTTCGAGATAATTGTATTTCGTAAAAACTAAAAAAATGTTATAAATAAGGTCGACCCCTCATCCACCATGGGGATCCACATCTACTTTGTGCTAGAGTTTAATGAGCTTCCTTGTTGTAGGGTTTCTATGCAGGGCCGTCTGCACATCATGGCGTCCCAGGGCAAAGTGATGTCCTGAGGTCTCATACTTACTCGCGATATACATATTCATACTACATATTTCATAACTTACTCGCGAAGATCGTAGCACCAGATCTCATTATACAGGGGGCATAGCAAACTGGGGGAGTATGGCATTTTAATAGTGAACCGTTGATCCTAGAGGTATGCTTCTAATTAGAAAAAGTTTCCAAATAACGTGTAATACTCAGATAGGTCAACCATTTTCCCAGTGGTTTTTGGTATAGTTATCAAAATAAAAAAAATGACAACTTTTCGAAGAACCCAACTTTTTGAAGAACTTCAAGGACCCAATTAGAAAGTTTTTGCCCTGTCTCTCCTGATGCCAAAAAAATGCCACGTTTCTAAATGCAATATTCACTGAAATATTTGAATTCGAAAAACGAGGAAATTTGGGGAAGAAAAACAGAATTAGTTACAACAACAGAACAGTTAAATGCGTTTTTTCCGCATATCATTTCTCCATCGCTATGAGTGTTTTTCTCCCACATATGGCAATTCACCAATAGCCGTCAAAATTCTCAGAATTTTTTCTTTTCTGCTTTTATTTAGCAGTTCTGTTGTAGTTGGGGAAAAAGTTATTTTTGCAGCCGGTTTTATTGGTCCGAATAGTGGCGCCATCTATTGTGTAAATTGAAGTAAGTGATGTCACTAATTGTACAAACGCAGGCGTCCTCCCCCGATCTGCTAACCCTACTGTTAGGTACACGCGCTTACGCATCCGTTACCACTCACAAGGTAATATATAAATTGTCCGTGGAGATAGACCGGAGTTGTGATCGGTTTGAAAGAAAGAAAGGATCAACGGTTCTCCACCAAAATGCCACACCCTGTGCGTATTGAAGTTAACTGGGGGATACTTGAAGGCAACAGTACCCAGTCTGAAATGTATTAATCTTAACCTAGTAACATATTTACATTAATTCCAAATATTTCATTCAATAAAAGCATTTGTACACACAGACACACACACATATATATATATATATATAGTGGTTTGATGTGTATTAACAGTTGACGTGGGAAGCTTAATATTCGATGAAGGCGGTAAAAGTCGTTGAAATTATCATATTAAGCGTAGAGATGTGAGGTGAGAATATTCTCCTGGATGTAAAAATTGGAGAATATTCATATTTTTCTTTTAAATAATTTAAATTTTACTCAATTTTTGTTTATATTGTGAAATATAAATCAGTTTTCATTGCCTGAAACATTTACAACAAAACAATTTTTGGTGTAATCACCCCCCAATGGCAACTTTTAGTTCGAGTCTCGGTCATGATGAGAGGTTTGGTTATAAAGACTTTAGAAACCTGTAGATTAAAACTTTAAAAAATTATTTTAAAGTTAGATACATTTTCAGAAATAAGTTCACAAAACACACACACGCACAAAAGAAATTAAATCAAAGTTGATTGATAAAGGAAGTTATTCTTACATAATCACCTTCATTCTAAGAAGATACAGAACTGTATGCACATACACTTAAATTCTGTATCACTCACATTTCTTTAACAGTTGTGCGATTCAGCCATTGTTGGTTTAATTTTCTAGCTTTCAAACTTTAATATATTGTGGTCTACAAACTTCAATATATTCCCATCTTCTTGATGGAAGAGAGATGGGGACAGAGAATATTCTTATCGAAAATCTATATATATAAAATTGATTTTCTGTGTGTGTGTGTATGTTCTCTATACAAATCTACAATTTTAAATCGATCGTCGCCAAATTTTGCATATATACCAAATGGGACCCGACTTGAACGATAGGCTACTTTAAAATTTCGTCAGAGCAGGGAAATGCCCCAAACGGGCAAAAAACTGTCGGGCAACAATGGTTTTTGGGCCTCAACAATCACTTTCCGAACGTTTACTTTGGTTACCGTGGTTCCCTAGCAATGTATTTCAGACGTGTATATGCCTTCACAACGGTTTGTCACTTCTTTAATTCTGTTAGTATATGCATATGTATAATAGTTTCATGCCTTTATAACGGTTTGATACATTTTCAATCCTGCCAGTAACGAGGCTTTTTGAATAGACGTCATAATCATAATCAGCATCGCTTTGACGGTCAAGAAAAGGGTGATCTTTATAGAAATCAGTGTTAAAATTGTCGATTTTACAGTAGAAATGCTGAAATTTTGTGGAGTTTTCTGTCACATCAATAATTTTAAAAATTGTATTGAATTCTAGATTTCTGAAATATTGCGTTCGATTAGAGATATACGAAGCCCGGGAGATTAAATATTAAGTAATTAGCTGGACCCCCCAAAGCAGAATGTTTAGCACTGTTCTACGACGAGCCCTCGGCTGACTGGAAATGTTCTGCGGTAGAAATCCCCATACAAGTAATAGTGGTTTTTTGCACTTTTTCTTAAAATTCTTTCGAACTGTTCTGCAGTAGTGTTCTGCGACGTACGTCGCAGATTTTGGCACATTCTGCTTTGGGGGCTGGACCTACTTTTGAGTTGGACATTCATGCAATAACATTGATTTCAACTTTTTATTTATATCTTCTCAAGCATGAAAATTAATGTCTCCGTATTGTCTTTTGATATTCAAATGCATAAATTCATAGCTTAGGATGTTTTAAAATTAATTACGGGCCCGCAAAGTACATCGAAGAAATTTTACAGCTTCAATTAAGCATTTTTGAAAGCTGAAACAGGCAGAGATGGATAACTTGAAGTTCGGGGGGGGGGGGGGGAATCGAAATACCTAGCGCCCCTTAAAAAAAGGAAAAAAATATATATTCGTTTCTATGTTTCTTTAAATCTAGATTTGTTTATTTCATGAAGTCGCGCAGGAAGTCGCCATATTGGTTAACTTAGACACTGTTTGCATGTCCCTCAAAGAAAGAGGGAGATATCACGTGATCCAAACACTCTCATTGAAGAAAACCCGGGCAGCGCCGGGTATTATAGCTAGTAATAATTATTCTATTTCTATATTATTATTCTAAGTTATTTATCGAGATTTATTATAATACATGTTATTACATATATTCTACTCTCTGGAAATATTTTGGTAACTGAAGAATATTCTCATCGAGGAGAATATTCTCTGGAAGGACTGTTATTAATAACTTCAGAATAATTCTTATTACTTTCTATAAGAATATTCCCCAATAATTTATGAAAGTAGTCCTTCCAGAGAATATTCTCACGGATATTATATGTAACTATATATTATAAATAACAGGAGAATATTCTCAAGTTATTTATAATAGTAATCCTACCAGAGAATATTCCCGAATATTCTCCTTGATGAGAATATTCTTCGAAAGATTATTCTCGAGAATTTTACATCTCTAATTAAACGGGGAACTTTAACATTTTCTCTACGGGAGAAATTTTATCCGTTATCCGATTAAGCGGGGCTCGACTGTACTTTTATAACAGATAATCTCTTCTATTTGCAATCAAGGTTTCTAATGAGCTCCATTTTCCACTCATTATTCATGAATTAATTAACGTTTATATTCGGATCAGAATTTAAGACGTTTAAAGCTTCTCGCTCGTGTCTTTCGATGACGGGCCGGATTGGCGATTTAGAAATCACTAGGAGGTGCCTGTCGCTCAGGGACACGTTTTAATGACCTGTTATTATTATTTGAGCTCTCATTTGTGTTTGACGTGTGTCTTCTAATTTTGTCATCGCTATCTTCATTCGAGCGAATTGACCTTCTTTTCCATCTTTCTTCTTCTTACGAGTGGTCAGTCATGTCGAAGAATATGTCCAAGAGCCCGAGGCTTGGAGATATTGAGGTTGAGATTTCTTTGACCGTTGATCGAAACCGGTGTCCATCCTCTAAGTGTTGCTATTCTGAGATAATAATAATCTAAGTGTAATTACCATCAGTTTACGAGACTTAGATTTATTTTTGGATTCATCTAAGCATCCCCCCCCCCCCCGGACTCAAGCTAATCCATGGGGTTTAAGAATACGTACAGCTTCTATTGCACCACCCCCTGGACCATTCCATCGCCAGTCAGGGCGCGATATTGCCCACTCTGAGAAACCCGCTTATCGCAAGTGACCGTAAACACTTTTAATGAAGATTCATAAAACTGACGGTAATGGGAAATTAATGAAAGAGAAATAGATTATGCCAGAATAAATTAAAAATATCTAGATTAGATAAAAAATAATGCTAAAACTGATAAAAGAGATAAATGAAAAGTAATGAGAGGAAAAATCGATAATTAATGAGAATAATAAGTTCCGAATCGAAATGAAATTTAGAATTTATGAAATGGTTCACTTCAGAATCGATTGAAATTTATAATTTATGAAAGAAATCATCCAAGAATTCAAAAAAATTCAGATTGTATGATAAAAATTGTAATTCCAGAATTGGAGCAAGCTTTCAATAATTTGAGGCCCCCTGTTTGATCCTAGTTCAGGTCACGTTAAGACTAACTCCTTTACTGACTGGTTTCAAAAATTTACAGCAGTCAAACTATGCCCTGAAAAAGTCAAAAGAAGCATTATTTTGGAATTCCGAATTTCGGTAAAAAAATGTTGGCGATTAAAAAATTGTTCTGGTGCATAAATTTTTTTGTGCGATTTGTCCAGCCCTGAAGTAGACCTATGAGCTGCGAAGTTGATCGTGTTGATTTTAGGTCACGGCTTAAAAATGGTTAAGAACCCCCCTGGATTATGGGGATCGAGCAAGGCTGTGTTCTGTCTAAAAAAGAAAGGAAGATCCAAGAGAAAGTTATTTTTTGATTTCGGAACGGTTTCTAGGAATTTTGCGTTGATTCTATTTCTGATTGATTCACACATACATAGAAATGCCATGGACAGTGGCGTATTTACAGGGAGGCTTAGTGGGCGGAAAGTTCGGGGGGGGGGGAGGCTGAAAATTTGAGAAATGAGTGGCCAGGAAAATTAATAGAATGAGAAGAAAGGGTGGCAAAACCATAAATCCACCTCTACCTAGTGAGGGACTAGGTCAGTGAGTGACCTAGAGAGTTTGCAAGCATGTGAGAGAACGAAATAGAGTGCAAACACCGTCAGTGAGCAAAAGAATGATCTAGAGCAGAGTTTCCCAACCTTTTTGTTCCATCGCCTCTTTTTTCAGATTTTTTTTTTCTCCCGTCGCAAACTAACCCATAGGACCCTATGTTATACCCGTAGCTTCTACCGCTCCCTTGAACGATTCTACCATTCTATCGGTCCTCAGATGGCTATATTGCCATATCAGATGGATTTACAGCGTGTGTACGCATGTGGGTGAGCAAAAAAGTGACTTGGTGCGTGTACAGGCATATGAGTGACCAAAAACGTGACCTAGAGAGTGAGGTGAGGAGGTCAGTGAACATATGAGCACATGTAAACATTGGAATGAACGAAAGAGTGACCTAGAAAGTCAGGGATCAGGTCAGCATGTGATCAAAGGAGTAATATAAATAGTGTGCGTGCGGGTGTGTGTGTGTGTGAGAGAGAGAGAGAGAGAGAAATAGAGAGAGCATGAACAAGTAATGTAGGTGGTGACCAAAAAAGTGGCCCAAAGAGCAAGAATCAGGTCAGCCAGCGATCGAAAGAATGAACTCGGGGACAAGGGACCCGGTCAGCGAGCGACCGAAAGAGTGACCTAGAGAGCAGAGGACCAGATCAGCGAGCGGCGGCAGAAAGAGTGACTTTGAGAGCAAGTGTCACTGACCAAAACAGTGTGCAAGCAATGTGAGTAACAAAAATAGTGACCAAGAAACAGAGACAGGAGTGGGCAAGCGGGTTAAATCGCCGTGAGAAAAGAGCGGCAAAGTTTGTGCAGCCCACAGGCAGCCAAACCATAAATCCACCTCTGGCCGTAAGCTCAATTAATTAATTATTTCTGACCTATCGATAACAAGAAAGACTTTTTTCTAAAAAAACTTAAATTTTAAAAGAGACTTTTGTCTTTTTATAGATGGTCAATCCATATAATAAAAAATGATGGAAGACTCCATTAAAACGGTTTTTTGTCCATTTAAGGACAGTTCTTTGCTCTTCAAGAGAGAGAGAGAGCGGCAGTTTGTCATCGTTAAAACCATCTGCGCAACCGCTTCCTCTGAATTTTTGTATTTTTGTTGAAGAGTAGTACATAGGATCTTTCTGTGTACGTCAAAGCTAGACGGCTCCTAGGATCTTTTCCGCCCGCGGCTGCACTTTTTATTCCATTAAGAAGAGACAGAGTTGATGGCCTAAAACGCGTCTCCTTCTTCCATTTCGGCGTCGCCTTCGAGTCCGGCGCAATCTCTTTACTCCCCTAAATACACTTTCGACGTGTGAATTTTGCTTTTTTTTTTTTGCTTTGGGACGACGACCGTCTGGGGTTTTCTGAGAAATATTAAGATTTACATATTGTTAAAGGTCATAAATGGGTTACGGCAACGATTTCATTGATTTTTTTCCCCTGCTTGAATTCGTGGATATTTTTGATTAATGCGGATATACAGGGTGTCCTGTAAGTGCTATTACACAAATATACAAATACAACGCCACAACAGGCAAAATGCCCAACGAGGTGGCTGAGAACTTATTAATAAACTTATATTCAAACTTATTAATAAACTTATATTCAAACTTATTAATAAATCTCATCAATTCAAGCTTGATGAATAAATTTAATTGATACTTTCTACTTCTTCCTTCACGACTTCTGATTGATTCTAATAAGTGTGGATGTTTCCTTTTCTGAAGAGCCCAACATGATACATTAGTAACTTTTTCTTACGAAAGTGGTTAACATTTAGCTGACAAGCCGCATTCTTCATCTCCTTGTAAAAAGAAGCAAAGCTAGAGAATTCTGAATATCCATCCAAAGTATGACAATTCTAGATTCATTGGGATCATTTTCTTCGACTAAATTTCGATGGAATAGTTGGATGTGCTACCAAAAGGTACTCAATTATGAAATCGATTTGAGCGTTTCTTCCGTGTTTGTCTCGCATACATTAACAAATCCAAAGGATTTTGTCCTTTCAATTATGTATTGTTATATTAGCTAAGTCCTCTAATTTGCAAGTCCATTTTCAGGACTAAAATTAAACTACAGACCAACTTTTGCAATTCGTAATTTCTTAAAAAAATATACCAACTTTTTAAAATTGCGTAAAGCGAAGGATACCTGTATATGGTTTGTTAAGGATCAGCAATTTAATTTAAAAGAAAAACTTTCACTTTCTTCAGATTCCTTAGTTAAATTTGTTAGGAAAAAAAAATCATTTTCATAATGAAAGAAATATAAACAGCCTTCGAAACATAAATTTTTTCTAAACATAAGACCAGGTTCATAAGCTATTTAGAACAAAACTTTGTTTAATGGATAAAAGTGACCATTCAAGTTCAATGGGTAATCACAGTTTCAATGAAATTTTTGATTCACTCTAAAGAATTCTCCAAAAATATTGAAGAATAAAGGTAATTTTATGTCTGCAATGAATCAATTTCTTTTTTTTTTAATATTTACTCACTTTTACATACTTATTTATCATTTCAATATAAAAAAGAAAACTAAGCTTTTCTCGGATAAATGTAGACTATTGCCCGGGTATAAAGAAAGACGATATTGTTATTAAAAACAAAATAGATTGAAAGTATTTCACCAAATATTTGAGCATCTACAAACAAAAAAACTGACAATTTCAGGAAGATAATTTACATCTCTTTTGCTCGTGCTAGTCAGTAATTACTTTATGCCACAACATGAAACTTAGCATCAAACACTTAAGAATATATCTACATTTTTCCTCTTTTAAAAGTTTTGAAAATAATACCTGCATGGGGGTGATCAAAACACGAGACAAAAAATAAAAATAAAAGAGTGATCAATACTATAAAAATTTAGAGATTCACATCGAATAAATATGGTTTATCACAGAGATTCTAATTTCTTCGATAGATAGGGAAAATACTTCTAGAAAACATAACTTTTAAATAAAGGAAAAAATGCCAGCACAAAAAAAACCCCACAAAGTATACAAGTAAATATGTATCATAAATAACTGTATGCACAATCTACAAGTAATCAAAATATATCACTTGAATACACGTGTAAATGAGACTGCAAATTTCTAGAATCACTAGATAATATACAGAGAAAATGAGGAAAAAACAAACAGTTCCAAATAGTACATTTACTTGGAAGAAATCTAGGAGTATCGAGTATAATGTGGGTGACCTAGTTAACAGTGCATAATGGACTAGTGCACCGATCACACCTAAAGCTAGGAATTGAATACTGATATCCGTGGACTAAACATACATAAAAATATATAACAAAAGCACATATAATTTTATCAGTAAAGAAAATAAAGGTGGGAAAAACAAAACAAAACCCGTTGGATTCTAAATCAGCATCCTTCAATGATGGTCTTGTAAGAGCCATCTGGACATTGATTAATTGGCTCCATCTTGCTTGGGTTCCATTCGCCTTTATGAGACAATTTGAACATGGAATGGGATGGATCACCGGTAACGTCTCGTTTAACATCCAGGAAAGCGCGTCTCGCTAACCGCAACACACAAGAGAGCGCGTTTAGCATGGTGCACACAACATCAGCCTTGGACCAGACTTCAGTGGAGCACCGTGCTCTTCACAGATGAGTCGAAATTCAGCCTGGACACTGATTCTCGATGCACACTCATCCGGGGAGAGCCTGGTACCCGGTACCATCCCACCCACATCAGGTAAATGGACCACTATGATGGTGGAGGTGTCATGGTCGGGCAGGCATCATGTTGGACGGCCGCACACCCCTCCATGTGTTTGGCAGAAGGTCCGTGACTGCTAGGAGATATAAAGAGGTGATCTTAGAGCCTTATGTTCGACTTTTCAGGGGCGCAGTTGACCCTCGGTTCCTGTTCATGGACGACAACGCTCGTCCACATCGGGCTCATCTGGTCAACGATCTGGTAAAGTGAAGATATTCGGCGTATTGATTGGCCAGCCAGATATTCTGACCTAAACCCTATAGAACATGTCTGAGACGCTCTTGGGAGGGCAATTGCATCTCACCATCCCGGAACTGAAAACTGCGTTGCTGCGGGAGTGGGACCGATTGCCACAGGGACTCCTCAACTGCCTCGTGTCCAGTATACCGCCGCGCTGTGCGACCTGTCTGACTGTGAGAGGGGACCATATATTAGACTCATTCTCGGTTCGATCTCGCAACGTGGATTTTGGACATTCCTGCAATGATGAGCTTTACTGACAATCATGCGTGCGTACTATGACTTTTGTGTATGGTACATCTCTTTCTCTGTTATAGCTGTGTATTCGTACCAAATTTCGTTAAAATCTGTCCTCTAGTTTTTCAGAAATTCGACATAATGTGCTAATTCCCTTAATTTTGCACACGAGTGTACTACGAACGGAATGAATATTCATCACGAGCACTGCGATGGCTGCAAGTTAAAAGGTGTTCATATGATCCCTTGTCCTCTTGAAGCCTGACCAACCGAAAATTCTCAGAAAGACTAACAACAAAAAGTTCGTACACATTTGTTACACCAGTTTCTCAGAAGCTTGTTATTGGACTATTTGATAAGCCTCCTTTCTCCTCTGGAATGTCCCTAGCAGTTTTGTTTTTCCAAGGCCCACGCATGTCGTGGCACAATTCATGCATAAGTTTGCTCGGGAAGATTGATCTATCTCACTCTTATCTTCCTCTGAAAAGACCTCCTGTTATACAAGAATACACGTTCAAGAATACCCCTCATCACTTGAACTTGTCGCCGGAACGTGATGGATTGCGATGCCCGCTGAAGTAATTGCAATCCTTCTCAGCGGTTCTGTAAGGCTTGTGATGGCATAATATCTGCTTATGAGATGGGCGGTGCGATTTCTGTAAGCAGGTGATTGGCTGAAGATTGAAAAGAACGAATTCGAGATTTCCATGGAAGCGAATATTTCCTCTCTGCATTGTCGAGTTTCTCCCTGGATTTGTACTAAAGGTGTGTTCGTGTGTTCACTGCATATTGTCATGCAAAACAGCATGTCTACATGATGCATGATGTATTCAATTTAAAGCACTGATATCCTCCGATGTGTTTTTCACTGTTAGAATGCAGTCCGGGTCCAAGCTAGAGGTCAAGTCCCTACAATCGAATTTGGTAATATAATTTTCTCTTTCATGAAATGTTCTGCTTTGTACCAATTGGTTATGCTTCACGAAATGGTAGTGCCATCTTTGCAAAAAATATGAATGCTGAATATGCTAATTTACCGCACACCAACTCGAGTAGTATCGCCGTTCAGCTATTTACTACCGATCGAGTTGGGTCGGGAATGAAGGTGCCATCTGTCGGCGTTCGCCTCAGAATCGGTAGAAAAATGAATTCGCTAGTTGACTATACTGGCGATTTGATATGTAATTCAGTCAAACTCGGTTATAACGATTGCAATGACTCCCCTCGGCTGTAATGATTGGTGGTGCGCCCAAAGAGAATAATGTTGATGGACCCTGTTTATAACGTCGATTTCGTATATAACGGCACATTACATTTTTCTTCGCGTACGCTTCCCTTTTTATAGGGTTTTCCCAAGAAATTGCGAGAATTAAGGCTCACGACATTGAGGCAATGTGTGTGTTTGTTGTTATATTGACACCAATAATATTGAGGAAAAAAATTTATTACATGTTTAACTCTTTCATTTGCTCATTGTCATGACCCGTATACGGGTTATACGTATACGAAAGCAATTTATTTACAAGCAATATTTTGCAATATCGCACGACGAATGACAACATGTTAGGTGAGTATTGGCGATGTTACGTATTTATGACCAATATCGATCAAATTTGTTCTCCCCCCCCCCCAATCATTTTAAATTACAACTTCATTCACAGAACAACACATTAAAACGTCAACGTCAGTTGTAACGGCATTTCGGTTATAACGACAAAATTTCACGAATATTCGATGTCGTTACAACCGAGTTGACTTATTTGTATATCTTTGTGTGTCGCGAGAATAACTTTTTTGCAAACCATTCGAATATACTAATTCTTTCAATATTCATGAATTTTCAAACTATTTACGAAATTATGGGACGCCCTGTATATATGAACATGGATTGGCAAATCGAAAAAAAATTGTGCGCCAGCCATAATTTTTAGGGGATCCTGAAATTTCGCCTGGACATTTCGTCCCTGACTTTTCACCCCTGGAACGTTTCGTCTCCGTCACATTTCACCCCGAAAATTTCGCCTCCGGTACATTTGCCCCCCCCCCCCCCCGAAAATTTTGCACCTGAAATGTCGCCTGCCCTGAACGCATGAGTGACTGTCTGTGTGAGTGACCAAAATGACCATGTGAGTGTGCAATTGACTGTATGTGGAGTGTGTGATGTGAGCTTATGAGTGTCCAAGTGAGTGATTGACCATATGAGTGTCCAAGTGAGTGATTGACCATATGAGTGTCCAAGTGAGTGATTGACCATATGAGTAACCGAGTAATTGACCATATGAATGATTGTATGAGTATCCAAGTGAGTGATTGAGCTTGACATTTCGCCTGCCCTGAACGCATGAGTGACTGACTGTGTGAGTGACCATATAAGTGGAGAAGTGACCGGTCTGAGAGTTTGCTGCCAAGAGAACTGTCAAACGATCTTTGTGTTTTTTTACATCCTTCACATTTTTCTCCTTTGAAGGCAAGAGTTTGGTTAGGCAAAAACCGAAAAAATAAACCTGTCTCATTGCAATTAAACACACATTAGCATCTTTATACTCTTCTATCATTGGTTTGAGAATATCATTCTTAAAATTTCCAACATTTTCTTGAGATGCAGATATGCTGCTCTCTTCACAAACTTTCCCATAAACGATCCCATGGCGTTTTTTTGAATCGGGTCAACCATCCACTGCTTGCAGTGAAATCACCTTGATTTCTCGATTTTTTTCCTGATAATGGGATTGAGTGAGATCAAATGGATTTGAATCGCAAAAGAGTTGCTTCTTCTACATCGCTGAAGTCTGATTTCTTATGCATTTTCTCTGCTTGGTTCATAAGATTCAAATGCCGACAAAATTTTTTCCTTATTTTCACCAAATGTTGAAATAGTGTTCCGTGCAAAACTCTCTCTCCATATTCTTTTTCCCTAATTCTAGTTTTTTTTCTTCAAAATTTTAGCCTTTGATGTTAAAGTATGAATTTGGCGTGGAGCCATTGCATTCACGGCCAAATGATATATTCAGCGTCTAACCACAGGCTTTAGCTATATTTTTTTTTACGACTTTTCCAAGAAATCATTCCAAGAACACTACTTTCTAAAATTGAGTTCCGACCAGAAAACATTCTCCGCAACAGACAATATCAAAACTCCCAATAGATGAGATTTTTACCCTTATTGGATGTTGACAATATCCACACATTTTTGACCATGAAAATAATGAAAGACCTTTCCTATAAACGCCACTAAAATGATATGCCATGGTCAAGAGGTTTCAAACATTCATTCTTCACAAGCATGCCCCCCCCCCCGTCCCCAACGCATAAAAGGGACCCATCATAGAGAACAAAGAAACAAAACATTGTCGAAATACCCTCGAACAATGTCAAAAAATTCTTATAACTGGTAACACGAGCACCAGTCGTGGTAAGGGGACAAAAATCGTAGTCGACTTAACGATTAAGGACTTAACGAAAGTTAAGACAAATATGTGTCGACTTATTTCCCTACATTGAATCCCCTACATTGTTGAGTTTCCCCTACATTGAAATTAGTATTGTGCCAACCACGGGAATAATAGATGTCGAGTTATCGAGATTCGACTGTATATCAACCAGGCCGGTTTTAACCATGGTTTAAAGCAGTGTTTCTCAACCTTTTTTTGCCCGTGGCCCCCTTTGAAACCTTTTTTTTCTCGTGGCTCCCTGCCTTACCCTGAGTCTTCAACTCCCATCTAGAAGCAAGATCCTTTATACGTGTTGAAATAATTTTTTCATTGAGTTTATACTGAACGAAAATTTTGCAAAGAAAGTTGGCATCCAGACCACTGGCCTAGAATTTATTGATCTCCCCGCTAGTCCGAGTTCTATCAGAACCGTCTCAACGCCGCCGCCCCCCCCCCCTCAGGCAAAGCGATGCTATGTTAGTCCCATACTTAGCTGGAAATAAACAGCCTACACATTTCCTACTTATTTTCAAAATTTATTGTACCATACAAATATCATAGTATCTCTACCTTACTTATGGACATGAGGGCCCCGGGCATGACCCCTCACAAGAGTGGGACAGTCAGAGCTGCAACCCGAAGCCTGATATGGTTTTCATCATTTTTTGTTTCTCACACTATAATTCAATATAGAGAAGGGGGGTCTGTGAAAAATCTAGCCAGGGACCTGCGAAAAACTTCATCCTAGGGAACTTGTTGCAAAATGTAGGCGGTGAGGCCCGGGTAGGTCCATGCCCTAAGACGGCCCTGGTTATATGGGTGGTTTTGTTGGATTCTGTAAGTGTATAGTCACTAATATAAAAGCTTTATTTCTCCACACCTTAATTTTTCTTCTCAGCTCTCTGAAGCCCTCCAAACCACATGCCATGGCCCCATTTTCCATTTTCTTCCGTGGCCCCCTTGAGGTATCCCAGTACCACTAGGGGGCCATATGGCCCCCGGTTGAGAACCACTGGTTTGAAGCACCCCTGATTAAAACCGATACAACCCTGATTATATAGCAAATAGCCCATTGCCATCTCATTACGATGTGAAAGGAAACGGGCGGCGCGGGGAAAAAAAATCTCTACCTATGTGGGACCTATTTTTGACCGCCCCCCCCCCCAACACTAGAGTTCACCCCGTGTGGCCGCACGGGTTGCATGGCCCAAGAGGAGAGAAATGTCATAATTCCTGGGACATCACGGTCGCATTTGCCCGAAAATGTCACAGGGAATACATACGTATTGTTTTGATTCGTGATGTCAGCTTCCGTTACGTCGTCGTCGACCGTGAGCACGTGACTCGAAAAAAAAAAACTCGCCGCAAACTAAGTATGGAGAGTTGTTCGTATTCGGGTAATGTGTATGTGTGTAGAAAATATAGTACACAGAGAAGACCATTGTCTTCCTGGGAAAAGTTCATCCAGCCATGAAGGGTTCAACCGTTTGGTCTCTTCCGTCCTTTCCTATGGTGTTCGCAGCCTTCCCTCTCTCTCTCGAAGACCATTGTGCGGATGCACGTCACAGACTTCTTTGTAACCATTCTTCGTGTAACGTTTATCGACTTCCATCGTGTCAAAGGTCGGTCAAGAAGACATCGGAACGTATTTAATTGCATCGACGGTGGTTCGCGGATCACACATTGAGCAGCGTAATACCGAATGAGCCTTCCTTTGTGATTGATTGGATGTCAATAATTCCGGGAATTTCTGTTAAATGAGATTATCATACTTATTATGCTATACCCCCGCCCCAGTATAGACATACAAGTAGCGTATTTAGCTTTAATTAATATCCTGGATGATTACTAGGTAGGGTTACCAAACGTCGTCTGTGATGTCATTTCAAGCATACTCATACTTTTCCGAAATTTCTCCCTTTCGTTCGGTACCTGGGTAGGTGGGTAGGAATAACCTACCAATTTTTTTTTAAATACTTTATCGCCAAATCTCATTATTGGAGCCCGGATTATATGCGCCCTAAAAATAGCAAAATATGCAGTAAAAAACGATGAAACAGGCACTGGAAACGCTGAAATACGCACTAAAAATGTAAATACGCGCTTAAAAATGCAGAGATATGTTATGAAATCAAAATCCAGGTGCGAAAAATGAAAACAAATCCATCTAATAATACCGAAGTATAGCACAAAAAATGAAAAAAAGCAAATGCATTTTTAAAAGTGCCGAAATATGAAAAAATTTATAAAAATTGTGAAATTGTATAAATTTTAAAAAAACCTAAATATGCATTCAAAAGTCTCGAAGTATGCATTCAAAATGTCGAAATATGCATAAAATAAAAAATATGCTTTAAATATTTTTCAATATATGCATATATGGAATACCTACCCCCATATGCCTACCTTAAAAGGCATATATAGGAATTTTTGAAAATATGCAAAAAATAAAAAAATATCCATTTAAAAGCGAGTCCGTCACTATGACCACTGGACCACCACACCGGCAATAAATGCACTGACTATAAGAAGTGCTAAAATATGCACTTGCATATAATCCCTTATAGCTCTATTCATTATAATAGAGTTATTAAACCTCACTTTGTCACGCTCTAGGTCGCTCATTATATCACCTACACACTAGATCACTTACTCACAATGCTGCTCACTATGTCACTCTAACACCCTTAGCATATCACTCCATCACTAGGTCAGTCTAGGTCACTCACTGGCTCACTCCCCTACTTCTTAGATAACTCACTAGGTCACTCATTATTTCACTCACTCGGCGCTCATTCTATCAACTCACCAGGTTGTTCACTCTGTTACACACTCTCCATCACCTGGTAGCTCACTTGTTCACACTCTCTCACCCAACAAGTCTCTCTCTCTGTCACTCGCTCACTAGATAGTTCACTTACTGACCAGGTCACTCCCTCTGCCACACACTCAATCACCAGGTCACGCATTTACACACTAGGTCACTCCGTCTACCACTGAGTCGCTCACTCACCAACACTAACCACTTCACCCACTCTCTCACTCAGGTCACCCCCAAAGCGCAGGGCCGTCTTAAGAGCATCATGGGCCCCCGGGCCAAGTGATTTTTCTGAGGCCCTACCAAGCAAATTCTTGAAAATTTCAACCAGATCTCATTTTTGTGAGGCCCCTTTTCTCTTGAGGCCCCCGGGCCGTGCCCGGGTAGACCCATGCCTTAAGACGGCACTGCCAAAGCGTATTATTGATACGCTTTGGTCATCCCTCTCTCACTTAATCACTCGCGTCAGTGATGGTAACCTCCTCCAGCAAAATTTTCCTTTTGACTAAATTTTTCCCCCCCACGCATTTTCAAAAATGTGCTGCCATCTAGCGGGGAAAGTACATTGTCAAATATTGCACTTATTTTTTTCAAAAAAATCTTTTGTTTGATGAACAAACTTCCCACAAATGCTAAGGAATTTCCCACTTGGACAAATTTTGGCTAATTTTTCACACGAATATGGAAAATTTTACACGAGTTACCACCACTGACGCGCGTCGAATTGTTGGTCCTTTAGTGGCGTCACTTAACCAAATTTTCCCGATAGATGACACTACTATTCCTTCCAATGAAACCGGCTTTTCCCAATCCTAAAACAAAACCATTAAAAAAGGAAAAACAGAAAAAAAAATCTGGAAATTTCGACGGCTATTGGTGAATGCGTGTGGGTGAAAAAACACTCATTTTAACGAAGAAATATGTTTCAAAGTGGAGAAAAACCATAGAAAAAAAAAATTCCGGAAACCTGAAAAGGAGGACAAGAAGGGGCGAATTTTCCGAAACGTAGGAGGACGATTGAAATTACATCAAAAAGGAGGATGGTTGGTAACCCTACTCGTAATTCACTCTTCAAAGCCATTAAAAAAATTTTCGATGAGATTCAGCATGTGCTGCCATCTATTATTCCCTAGTAATTTCAAGGTTATTTCTAGTTTTACACAAAGCCAGAAGATGGCGCTAAAAGTACGAATTCGTTTGTAAACAAGATTTGCTCACCCAGTGGCAAAGGTGGAGTCGACTGATCTAATGTATATGTGTATATATGAATTCACATCATCGTGCCCTTCCCCCAGATTTCAAGTCTATCTCCACCTATGAGGACCTTTTTCCCCACGAGGGAGAAGTTTGCTATTGCCAGCAGTGTCGCCTTAATGCATGGGCCCATCCGTGGCTCTCAAGTGAAAAGTGGGAGCCTCATGATAATGAGGTCCCCACGGACAAGAGAGCGTGCAAGTACATGAGTGAGTGAGCAAAATAGTGAGAGAGTGACCTAAATATATATATATACCGAGCGAAAGACCAGGTCAGTGAGTGACCCAGAGTATGTGTGCACGCATGTAAATGACTAAAAGAGTGGCCCATAGAGTGTGAAAGCATGTGAATGACCAAAACAGTGATCTAGAGCAGTGTTTCTCAACCGCCGGGCCGCGGCCCAGTACCGGGCCTTAACGCTAGTCACACAGGGCCTTGAGTGATTCGCAGTTTAATTTTTTCCCATCAATTTCCCGCTAGTTGTGTGTATGACCTGGCCGCCTTACGCAAAAGAGATTTACCGGGCCGCAGGCTACCAAAGATTGAGAACCACTGATCTAGAGCACGTGTAAATAAACATGTGAAAAGAGTGATGGAACCATGTCAGTGAGCGACCAAACGAGTGACCAAGAGTGTGTGCAAGTATGTGAGTGATCAAAACAGCGACATGTAAATGTCCAAAAGAGTGACTTAGAAACTTGCAGGAGTGGAGAAGGCCAAGCAGATTATGGCATAGGATGGCAAATTCAAGGAAAGAGTAGTCAAGAAAAAATTAGACTAGGTAGAATTTGAGAAGGGTGACAAAATTCGCGTAGCCCACAGTCAGCAAAGCCACAAATGTGCCTCTGGACGCAATCTATGTACATCACCACGCAAGGTACGCTATTAGAGGGCGCTATTTAGAGGTCTATCATTCGTTAAGGGCCGTATTCACCGACATGGCTTAAACCTGTAGTTACAATTTTTGGATCGACAATTACAATCAAGAGATCGACACGGATTGGTTAAATTCAGGGTTTTAACCAATCTATGTTGATCTCATATCCAAAAATTGTAACTACAAGTTTAAACCATGTCGGTAAATACGGCCCTAAGAAGCCCACGGCCCGGTTGATCCCGCGTATCACGATTTTCAGAGAACCGCCATAGAAAAGCATCATGGAAACGTTGCAAGTGGGATCAACTGTATTGAGATGGCCCTGGTCCGCAGTGTTGCCAACTGTCAAAAAGTTTTCCCAACTAGATTCTTTTATCAAAATCAACTAGAAACCGGGCTTAAACAACCAAAATTAATTTCAGTCATTATTCGAATGGCCATACATTTCTCTGGCCATCCTCGTATTTTCACTTAATTTAATAATAAACAACAACAAGCGTGCCGTCTTAACGCATGGGCCCACCCAGGCACGGCCTCAAGAGAAGAGGGGCATCAGAAGATTGAGAAGTAGTCAATTTTTCGAAAATTTGCCAGGTAGGGCCTCAGAAAAATCACTTGACCCGTGGGCCTATGCTGCTTAAGACGGCCCTGACTACAACTACAAAGGAAAATTTAAAGAAAATAAATAAATAGGAAAAACAACTACCAACTATAGATGGGTGTCTTCTACTAAATTGCCGAAAAAAAGACCAGACCTATTAGTTAGAATACAACTAAGGTGACAACATTGCTGGTCCGTGGTGTGCTTGATATTTTAGTTTCTCGTAAATACCGTACACTAGGGTTACCAACCGTCCTCCTGTAGGATAATATGTCCTCCTTTTAGATGTCATTTCAAGCGTACTCCCACGTTTCGGAAAATTCGCCCTTTTGTCCTTTTCAGGTTTCCGGAATTATTTTTATTTTTTTCTGAGCTAAATATTTTCTCCACACGTTGAAACATATATTTCATCATTGATATGAGTGTCTTTGTATTTATTTTTCTATGCTGAAAAACTATTGTCGTGGCCGGTTTTATTGGTCGGAATAGTAGCGCCATCTATTGTGAAAATTTGGGAAAATGACTTCACCAAGGGTGCGCGCAGACTCCTTTCTCACTGTCTCTACTTCCATTTTTGAATTTGGTAACCCTAGGTAGATAGCCCCTTTATATTTGAAGGCGTCTTAGTGCTGGTGTCTTCCTTTCTCAGTTTTCGAATCTGGCAACCCTACCGTGCACCTACATGTAGGGTTACCAACCGTTCTCCTTTTTTTGATGTCATTTCGAACGTCCTCCTACGTTTCGAAAAATTATCCCTTTTGTACTCCTTTTCGGGTTTCCGGAATTATTATTTTTTGGGGGGGGGGATTTTTTTTCCCCACTTTGAAACACATATTTGTTGATTGATATGGGTATTTTTATGGTTTTTTCCCCCTCACTCATTCACCAATAGTCGTCGAAATTCCGAAATTTTTTTCTGTCTCTGCTTTTTTTAGCGGTTCTGTTTTAACGTTGGGAAAATTTATTGTTGTGACCGGTTATACTGGGCGGAATAGTGACGGCACTAATAAAGGTGCGTGCGCAGACGTCCTTCTTTCTGAGTTTTCGGACCTGGTAACCCCAACATGCTGTCCTCACTTATGTCGCCATCTGTCGAAGATTACTGTATTTAAAAGAATATGAAAATTCTTATTTTCACGTCTTTGCTCTGCCGTGACATCGTGGAGGACTCCAGGTTGTTTCTAATACAGACTTTTTACCATCCAGGCCCGTAGCCAGGAATTTCGTTCGGGGGGGGGGACCATTTTCATTTCGGTGGGGCCCCGAAGTGATAGAACAATAGATTTGGCCATCTTTTTCTCTTTTTTCGGTCATTTTCTCACATTTCGGGGGGGAAACCAGACTCCCTAATTTCCCCCCCCCCGACCTTGGTGCCATCTGTAAGGATAAAATAGTTTCAATTTACTCATTAAAATTTAATTAAATAACTGAGAATTCGGTTCCTGAAAAAGCTCGCAGTGTTACATAATATATACAAAAATACTGAAAAAATAATGTTTGCAAAAATATTATGGACACAAAATTAAAAAAGCGACCTAGTTTTTAAAAATAATGACAATTTCAAAAATTTATGAAAGAACTGAATCCAGAACTAGTGAAAATTGTGATTTAAAGTATCCGACTACGTTTGAAATGTGCTTTTTTTGGGACAAATAGGCAATGAAACCTCGATATAACGATAGCATACGTACCAAGAAAAAAAATATTGTTGTGAAGTGGGGTCATCGTCATCTTGAAAGATGTTACGTATTATCATCAGGCGCCACCAAATTTATGATGTTGTTGGCAACTCTTCTGAATTAGCATTATTAGTACAATAAAACCTGTCTTCAACGGAATTGCAAGGTGATTCCGTTGAACACAGGTTTCCGCTTAATACATGTTCAATTGACACAACGGGAAAAATATTATGTAACGATATCGTATGTGAGGGGCCATTCAAGTATTACGTAAGCAGATTTTCAGCCGTTTTTGACTCCCCCCTTGTCAGCAAAACACTGACCCCCCCCCCTCCTCAGCAGCTTAGAATATTTCATATCTTCAAAAAGGGGTGGTTGGTGACGTAAGCAACCTTCAAACCTCCCTTCCCCCCCCCCTTGTCATCAAAAGTCAGCAAATCCGAGTTCTCCCCCCCTGATGCTGACGTAATACATGAATGGCCCCTAAGCGAAGGACAGTATAATACAAATAAATCACTTGAAAATGAACTGATTAATTTAAATGTACGTAAAACAGGGGTCTTCAACCTTTTTATAGTAGCGAGCACTGCCTGTACCCACCATGAAAAGAAGAGCACCCTTACACGGCAAAACTGACGTTACGAATACATAAAATCAGGATTATTTCAATAATTGAATGGAATTCCCTGGAAGGGGTATTTAATTGAGACGGTGATCGAGTGCTCGCGAGCACGAGACCGGACACAAGTATCGCGCACTATGGGTGCTTCAGACAGAGCACCGTTGTGCTCGCGAGCAACGGGTTGAAAATGCCTGACATAAAATAATGCATATTATTTACTCTATAATTACTAGATATTTAGGTTTTCACATCATCTATATGAAACTTCACCCCATTGTTCTTCATGTGAAATGACTACATTTACGTTTTTTTTTACTTTCTGTGAGGGTGTCAGTATCCAGGGCCTCAACTAGGGGGGAGCAGGCGGGTCTCGTGCCCCGGGCGCTGGACCAGAGGCGCCCAAATTTTATTCTCAAACCTCTTCTTCAACATTACAAGGGGGCGCCAAAATGTGCACTTGCCCCGGATGACCAAACATCTAGTGGCTGCCCTGTCAATATCTGTCGTGGCAGGTTCAGTTTGTACATTGTCGTCTATATTTATTTATGTAATCCTCAGCACCAATTCCGTAACTAGGATTTTCGTGAAGGGGGGGGGGGCGACATGATTTCGCAAGCAGTTTCGTAAGTCATTGTATATCATTAGGAAATCTAATTATAACACTTGATTTCTCCCATAGGAAAGCCTGCTTTACCGAAAAGTTTTGTTACAATTTCTGTCCCCAGAAAGCAACTGTTTCACTACATGTGGCTTTTCAAAAGCCACAGCATCAAGTACTGTAACAGTTTTTACATATGTAAGGGTGGGTGAAGCATAGGCGGGGATAGACTAGACTTGGAAGTCTCGGGGGGGGGGGGGGGCACGATGGTGATGTCAATTCATATATACATATATACATTAGATCTGTCCATTCCACTTTTGACGCCACTTTTTGCAATCGTATTTCGAATGTTTCATTAATTTTGCTCAGAATTTGACATAATTACGATATTGACGTGTGCTCTCGTCTAACAAAAAACCCCTCCAAAGCACCATTTTGAAGAGCTGTGGATGAACTTTGATCAAGTCAAGGGAGCCGTGATTGACAAAAGCTTGAAAACAATTATCGTAGAGGAAAAGCTTAGTTTAAGTGAGTGTGGTGCTTTCATTGTGGCCATGGAGGAGGTTTACAGGTCTGTAGCCCTGAAACCTGGGATCATTTCTTTTGAAAATTAACAAGAAAAGGTGCCCTTTAACAGATCCTGGCCTAGTGTTTGTTTTTTTTGTGGGGGGGGGGGGACTGAACTCTCGCAGGGTTCATCGGACTACATATCGAGAGTTAAAACTCGATAAGAGAGAGAGAGAGGGCACAAAAAGAGCACCATTCTTGAGAAAATGGCGATCAATTTTCCCTGAGATTTTCGTCGGACACCAGAGTGACCCCGTGTAACACTTATCACAGACTCTTCTTCCTTGTCTAAAATGTACACAATGTTGAACATCAATCGGAAAATAAAAAAAAATAAATACAAAGAGGTCTATTTTGCAAATATATAATAAAAAGAGCGAGGAGAGCAAAGAACTGTGTTGCATACGCATATTACGTCTCCTTCACCATCCTTTTTTTTTCGCAATGGCGGGTCATTCATTCTTTAGGTAGTGTTTACCGATGCAGGCGGGACGTCAGACGTGCTGGTTGCGGCGTTATTATGGTGAGAATATAAAGGTGAAGAAAATAATGAGAGATGTTTCTCATTTCTTCGACATTTCCGCGGAATTAGCAGCTTTTTTCTTATGGCGGTGTGTGTTGAGGAGAGATTCTCTCTCTCTCTTGGACACACCTCGCGAGCTTCAACATTTGGCTACTTTTTCATCTTTTTCTCTCTCTTGGCCATCTTTTTTTTATCCTTCATATTTCTGTATGTGTGTAAATAATGGGTTGATGGCCCTTTATTGTCATTGTTGTGGGTCAACAACCGTTATGTAAAGATACGAAAGAGCCTAGAAACCATTATTTTTTTCAGTTGGTGTGAGGCCAACTCTTTTTCATATTACAACATCCTCGTTAAGTGGTTTATAATAATAGATTGAAAAGTTTTATATCAAAACCAATATCTTAATTGAGCATTAATTATAACCGAAATATTGTCTGGATTGGCTGAGATAGCTGATTGTTCTCCGTTAGAGAAGCTCTCATCAAACAACGGTTGAAAATTCGACATTATATCAACTCACTGTTTATTTTAAAGCTATAGATGGCACTACCTGTCCGATCTCTAAATTTTTCTCTTCGGGGTGACGTTTTTCAGGGTTACCAAATCCGAATACTCCGAAATGAAGGACGCACGCTTATGCCCTCTTTGTCAACGACTCGCCTCTATTTACAGGAGATGAATACTATACCCTAGGGTGACCATACGTCAAGTGAAAATACGAGGATGGCCAGAGAACTGTATGGTCATTCGAATAATGGCTGAAATTAATTCTGGTTGTTTACGCCCGGTTTCTAGTTGATTTTGATAAAATAATCTAGTTGGGGAAAACTTTTTGACAGTTGGCAACACTGCGGACCAGCGCCATCTTACTACAGTCGATACATTTCTTGGGACAATCCTGATTTTTCAGTTTTTCCGGCCGTCCCGACTTTTTGGCAAAAGTGTCCCGGCTTTTCTTATTATTTTTATTATTTATTGAAGTCGAAGATAGAAATTATTTTCAACTTACATAATTATATTATGATAATTACAACTATAAATTATCTTGAATGTTTTGTGTAGAATTCATTTTAATCCGCTGCAATTTGCAGTAACGTTTCATTTCCCGACATTATGATTTTTCCGTAATTTTAGTAATATTTAGCAACTTTGTTTACTTTTGGCGTCTTTTTTGGCGACATCCCGCATTTTCCCGTATTTCTCTCGAGAAAATATGATCACTACTACACCCACCTCAACCATATTCCTCTACAGAATTTCTAACGAAAGAGTACACACGTGAACTTAACGTGAAGTTTGTTTCTCAGGAATGAGTGCCATGAAAAATGTGCTAGTGGGTGAGTGACCAAAACAGTGACCTAGAGTGTGTGGAAGCATGCGAATGACCAAAAGAGTGACCTGTAGAGTGTGTAAGCATGAGAATAACTTAAGGCAAATTTTCTTTTAGGTACACCCTGGAGCCTTAAAACATTTGGCTACTTCATTTTTTCTCTTATCCATCTTCTTTTTTGCCCTTCATATGTCTATAATAAATGATGGGGGGTTGATGGCCTTTTATTATCATTGTCCTAGGCCAACAACTGTTATGTAAAATTGCGAAAGCCTGAAAAATCATTACTTTTCTGTTGGTGTGAGGCCCAACTCTATTTTTAAATTACAGTGGTGTCATTGCTGTGAGTCATCCATATTAATGAATTAAAAGTTAATCTAATCCAGTATCTTAATTGAATATCAATTGAAACCAGAATACCGCCTTGACCGGCCGAGGTAGTTGGTTTTTCATTTTCCCTGTGATGGATTCTCTTGAGAAGATATAATAGTTACGGTTACAATGTAAGATGTTACTCAGGGGTAAGCGATGGGAGAAAAAGATTTCTAGGGAGGCGGTGAGGAGATGATGAACAAAAAAGTTTTAGAAACCACTGTGATCTACACCGGGATGGCCAACCTTTTCCAAGCCGTGTCAAAATCAAGATTATTTTAGATGCGCATGCCAGTTTACGAATTTCAACACGCAGTCCAGGCGTCCCAGTTTTACCATGGCGTGCCATCCCTGATCTATATATACAAACCATACATGTACTTACTGTATTTGGTGAGTTCTCCGTCAGAGTCGGTGGGGACGTGGTCATAGGGGGATACGCAAATGGGGGGCCATATGAGGGAGGGAAGGGCACGTGTTCTCCCACAAAACCATCAGAAATCGGAAACATTTTTGAATAATTTGAAAAAAATTAAAATATCAAAAGAAAGCGCCTTTGTATGTCATCAATTTCAGTAAATTTGAACTATTACTATAAGGTTAGTAACTCAAAATTTCTTTAGAGGAGATTCTCGTGCATCCCCTTCCCAAATCTTGTGCACCCCGCCCCCCAGAACACTCGATCCTGCTCACGCCTCAGAAGTGGTGGTTTGTGCCTTATGCTTAACTTTTGGACACGAGTGTATTTGTATATAATACTCGTGATAAATATTACAGTCACTAGGTACCACTGGGAACCAGTTCCGATCCGGTGAGTAAGACCATGTAACTGTGTGCGCGGAATTTCGGCGATGCAGAAAATGCGTCTAATACGCGAGCCCAGGAGTCGAAGCAAAGTTATGTAGACAATAAAAATCTGAGAAAAAAAGATTTATTTTACGATCGTCCTTTGGATTACGGGCCCCGACAAAAAAGAAGGGGGGGGGCATTCTTTATTTAACGATCGTTCGGAGAGACTTCGGGCATCGTGACGCAAAAAACAATTAATTCCGCACTTTTATTTACGCGTTTTCAGCACTCGAACGAACGACCGTTCGACAAATCAGAAAGCGTACAGAGTGTGTGGTTGGCGTATCCAAGTGAGGCAGACGTACGTACGTTCAATAAATAGTTGAGATATGATATTGCCCAAGGGCTCTTTTGCCGCAAGATTGGCATATTTCCCAACGGCACTTCTTTTTTTAATCGCTGTTTTGACTGCGAAATGGGATTTAACAACTTGATCGGCCTCAATGCGATAACTTCGGGGCATTTACATAACAACAACATTAATCCCACGTAGAAAATGGATTTCGTCGCAAAAAAAAACGAGAAGTTGGTTCGAATCCCGTTCAGGGGAGCTCTAGCTGTTTGAAACCAGTTCTGGACTGCAGGTCCCGATCTAATTAGTTTATATATGTTAGGTAAAACTGTGATAAAAAGGTTATTATTATGCATAATCGTCAAATCGTCTCTCGGGAAGTTTCATAAATTTATCGCTTTCATCGATGATTATGCATATTACCCAAGCGTCGTTGGTAAATTTGATGAATACTAAAACATTATCACTTTTATCGGGGATTGTGCATAATACCCTATTGTCGTTGGTGAATTCGATAAGTGCTAAAAGTTTGATAAAATGATACGTAGATAATTTTGATCAAATGTGATATGTATAACATCAGAGATGCGATCGAGAAATTTGTGAAATAGAAGTTCGTTACATCGAGGTCTGATTCTAGAATTCGTTAAATAGGAGTTTTTTTTAGGTCTGAGTATATACGCACACAAACACTTGTTAAACGAAAGTTCGTTATATCAAGATATTACCGTGAAATTTGTTAAATAGAAGTTAATCATTATATCGGGCTACGATCTTGAAATTGATTAAATTAGAATCCGTTATATCGAGGTGCGATCGTAAAACTTGTTAAATATGGGTTCGTTATATCAAAGTTCGATTTCAGAATTCGTCAAATAGAAGTTATTTCGGGGATCTTCGATAATAACCGACAAATATGATGAATTTACTACGATTTTTTGAATTAATTAACTTGGGTATTATGCATAATATCGCCTTTAAAAGTGACGAATTTACGGAAATTTTATCAAACTTACCAAAATGATCGGGGGATTATGCATAATAACCCTTATTTATCATATTCGCCGTAACATATTATAATTATATACGCAAAAGAAAATAGTTTTTTTCCAACCAAAATGTTTCATTCGCATGCGCAAAGAATCTTCTTCAATTTTTGTGCGTGTAACAAATATGTGCGCAAGGAATCAAAAACGCTGATTAAAATAAAATCTAGTAAATTTTGTTCATTATATTCCCCTCCTCCTTCATTAAGGAGATGTATATTTAAATTTAAAAATTTTGTACAAACGTGCCTCTTTGTTTGTGGCCCTCCCCCCCCTTTATTTGTACGGACCTAAACGAGATGAGCGGGGCTGTTATAGGCCGTGGCGGAGAAGTTTTTGGGACATACGTTTCGTTATCGCCATAAGGCCGGGATGGCCAACCAGGCACGGATCCAGGACGATGTGTTGGGGGAGGGGGAATTATTGTGTAAGTTCTTTGAATTATCCCGTATTTCACGGGACAAATTTTCCCATATTATTCGACATGGTAGGAGCAATCGTTCCTACCCCCCCCCCCCTTCCACTTCATCCGCGCCTGAGCGAAAGCAGACACCTTCAGCTGCAAATGAATTCGAGGCAGTCATATCCAGCTATGAATGTATTCGAGGCAGTCATCTTAAGCTGTGTATGAAATCGAGTCAGTCATCATCAGCTGTGTATGAAATCGAGTCAGTCATCATCAGCTGTGTATGAAATCGAGTCAGTAATCATCAGCTGTGTATGAAATCGAGTCAGTCATCATCAGCTATGAATGGATTCGAGGTAGTCATCTTCAGCTGTGAATGGATTCGAGGCAGTCATCTTCAGCTGTGAATGGATTCGAGGCAGTCATATCCAGCTATAAATGTATTCGAGGCAGTCATCTTAAGCTGTGTATGAAATCGAGTCAGTCATCATCAGCTGTGTATGAAATCGAGTCAGTCATCATCAGCTGTGTATGAAATCGAGTCAGTCATCATCAGCTGTGTATGAAATCGAGTCAGTCATCATCAGCTGTGTATGAAATCGAGTCAGTCATCATCAGCTGTGTATGAAATCGAGTCAGTCATCATCAGCTGTCAATGGATTCGAGGTAGTCATTCTAAGCTATGAATGGATGCGAGGCAGTCATCTTCCGCTGTGAATGGATTCGAGGCAGTCATCTCCAGCTGTGAATGGATGCGAGGCAGTCATCTTCAGCTGTGAATGGATTCGAGGCAGTCATCTTCAGCTGTGAATGGATTCGAGGCAGTCATCTTCAGCTGTGAATGGATTCGAGGCAGTCATCTTCAGCTGTGAATGGATTCGAGGCAGTCATCTTCAGCTGTGAATGGATTCGAGGCAGTCATATCCAGCTATAAATGTATTCGAGGCAGTCATCTTAAGCTGTGTATGAAATCGAGTCAGTCATCTTAAGCTGTGTATGAAATCGAGTCAGTCATCATCAGCTGTGTATGAAATCGAGTCAGTCATCATCAGCTGTGTATGAAATCGAGTCAGTCATCATCAGCTGTGTATGAAATCGAGTCAGTCATCATCAGCTGTCAATGGATTCGAGGTAGTCATTCTAAGCTATGAATGGATTCGAGGTAGTCATCTTCAGCTGTGAATGGATGCGAGGCAGTCATCTTCAGCTGTGAATGGATTCGAGGCAGTCATCTTCAGCTGTGAATGGATTCGAGGTAGTCATCTTCAGCTGTGAATGGATTCGAGGCAGTCATCTTCAGCTGTGAATGGATTCGAGGCAGTCATATCCAGCTATAAATGTATTCGAGGCAGTCATATCCAGCTATAAATGTATTCGAGGCAGTCATCTTAAGCTGTGTATGAAATCAAGTCAGTCATCATCAGCTGTGTATGAAATCGAGTCAGTCATCATCAGCTGTCAATGGATTCGAGGTAGTCATTCTAAGCTATGAATGGATGCGAGGCAGTCATCTTCAGCTGTGAATGGATTCGAGGCAGTCATCTTCAGCTGTGAATGGATGCGAGGCAGTCATCTCCAGCTGTGAATGGATGCGAGGCAGTCATCTTCAGCTGTGAATGGATTCGAGGTAGTAATCTTCAGCTGTGAATGGATGCGAGGCAGTCATCTTCAGCTGTGAATGGATTCGAGGCAGTCATCTTCAGCTGTGAATGGATGCGAGGCAGTCATCTCCAGCTGTGAATGGATGCGAGGCAGTCATCTCCAGCTGTGAATGGATTCGAGGCAGTCATCTTCAGCTGTGAATGGATTCGAGGCAGTCATCTTCAGCTGTGAATGGATGCGAGGCAGTAATGTTCTACTGCGTATGAAGCGAAGGTAGACGTATCTTCAGCTGCGAACGGAATGGAGTTTCTGATTTCAAAGCGATTCTTATGAATTTTTATGAAAATATTTTTCGTATGTAAATCTTTTACATCTGTTTGAAAAAATGTTTTCATTCCACTATAGCGTCGAATCACATTAATCAGCAAGGTCTATTCACCGCAAATTACGGTAGCTGTTTGCGGTCACGGCTCTGGAGTCAACTGATTGATCACTCACCCTAGAAAAAATTTGAGATTAAGCATGCGTACAGCCATCCATCTTCTAAATCAAGCGTGCTCAACCTTTAGGAGAGTGTGGGGCTACTCAAGTGATCTGTAAATGTGCTGCGGAGCGCTTGAGTGACTGGATCTGTTTCTCGGGTCACTCAAGTGATTTATAAATGTGTCACGTGTCATACAAGAGATCTGGGAATATGCTACGGGTCACTTGAGTGTCGTGGAAGTGTACCACGAGTAACTTCATTGATCTGGAAAGGAATACAGGCTGTTTGAATGACCTGGGAATATGTCACAGGCCATTTAAGAGACGTGGAACTTCACCGCGAGTCACTTAATTTATTGGAATATTGTAAATTGTTGTACTGTATTTGTTGATTCCCCCGTCAGAGTCAGTGGGGACGTGGTCATAAGGTACACACACAAAGGGTGCATATGAGAAGAGCACGTAAAAATGAAACGAAATTGCGTTTAAAAATTATATTTTCGGATAACACTGCCCCTGATAAACATAAAAAATACAGTCGGTGCTCGATATAACAACCCCCCTCTTCCCTTCAAAAACGGACGTTATATTGGGAAAGGGTCGTTATATCGAAAGTGAAACATACACGATAGTCGTTCCTTGAAAACGTTTGGGACTTATCCTTACACTGGTCGTTGTTATGGAATGGTCGCTGTAACGAGCGTCGACTGTATTAATTCCGTGCCCCACGCCCTGGTCCCCTTTCCGCCTTGCCTTTCGTGTGGGGAGGAGGGGGAATGGAAGCATGTGCATGCTATTATCCTCATGATGTTGTACTTGACCTTACACATGGCAAATCGGTATTCGCGAGACATTCTCGTTACTCATTGCGTGTGTAATAACTTCTATTGTGTTCGGGCATTTTTCCGGTCACGGCACATTCTGGACACAGACGGACCAAGAAAAAAGTGGTGTGTGTGTGTGTGTGTGTGTGGACCCTTTTGTCTTGAGGGGGCCCTTCATCTTCGTTGTTGTTGTTGTCAATTTCCGTTTATTCATAATTATCTTACTTCAATAACAACCTTTTTCGTTTGGTCTCCCTCGGGGCTTGTGAATAGTCTTTTAGGTCGCAATGTAGAAAAAGAAAGCCAAGGGAGAGGCCTGAAGAAAGATCTCGATCAAGTCTCATTCCACATGGAAAGTATGCGCATGTGTTTTCATTCCCCGAAAGTATGAGGATTAGTGGTGATGATGGAAGAGAACGTAGAGATCGGAACCGGTCCTTTTATTTCTGTTTCGTTGGGTCCTCATCCATCATCCACGTTAATGAGAGGGTACTTGGCTTTACAACAGGGCGACACTCGGCTGGATTGGAAATCATCTACTCTTCCCCCCCATCGGGAGAAACTCCTTCTCTTCCTTTTGCGAAGTGCGGGCCACTTCATTGATTTGAAAAAGTGTCGCGGGCTACTACAATTAAGTGATCTAAATGTGCCGCGGCCTGCTTGAGTGCTCTGGAACTGTAATGCGTGTCACTTAAGTGATCTGAAAATGTACCGCGGGTCACTTAAGTGCTCTAGGACAGGGTTGTCTTAAGAGCATCATTGGCCCCCGGGCAAAGAGATTTTTCAGAGGCCCCCCGCCCACATCCCAAGAAATGCCTGTCTACCAATTTATATGCACTGTACAAAAATTTCAACCAAATATTGTTATCATGAGGCTCTCTTTCTACACTTGAGGCCCCCCACCCCGGGCCGCGCCCGGGTGAGCTCATGTGTTAAGATGGCACTGATCTGGGAATGTGCCGCAGGTTGCTCAAGTACTTTGCAATTGTACCGCGGTAATCTATACATATGCTGCAGGTCACTTAAGGGATCCGATAATTTCGCGCTGGCCAATTTAATGTTCTGGAACTGTGCCGCAAGTTACCCAAGTGATGTTGAACTACACCGCATGTCACTCAGTTTATATTGAATTGTGCCGTGGTCCGCTTGAGTGATCTGTGAATATGCGGTGGGTCACTTAAGTGATCTATGAATAGAACAGTAGGTCATTTAAGTGATTTGGAATCGCACTGCTGGTCGCTCAAGTAATCTAGAAATGTGCCGCTTAGTTCATTTTTACAAAATTAGGTTTGAAGTCGCTGACCACATCAGATGACTACGAGGACCACATTTATCCCTCGGGGTCATGGGTTCAGCACGTATGGGAAGTATGCGTTTTCATTCCACAAAAGTGTGAGGTTTAGTAGTGATGATGGGAAAAAAAGGGAAAGGTGATCGGGGAACCGGTCTTTTTGTTTATTTTTGCTGGGTCCTCATCCATCAGCCACGTTAATGAGAGGGTACTTGGCTCCAGAACCGGGCGACAAACGGCTGGATTGGACATCATCTACTCTTCCATTGCTCGGGAAAAACTCCTCCTCTCCCTGTTGCAGAACTGTGTACCTTATATATAAAGATATTTTTCCATTTCTCTAATTCTTCAGGGTAATTTTCTTCGTGAATTTTCGGAGGTGCCATTGGTGAGTTATGGGTACCCTTGGGCGTGTTCAGTTTTGTTTGAAATTGTTATAGGCCTACACTAAAATAAGCGCACGGTAAATGAGTGCAGCATATAACGGGGATCCTGCTATAACAAGCGATTTTCGAGTGATTGTCGAAGAGTTAATGATAAAGTTATAAAAATATTTGGTTACAGCGAGATGAAAATTATGAAGCTTTCGCTATTTCGTCAATAAAATTTTCCAGAAAGGTGCAATCCCCCCCCCCCAGAATTGGACTATAACGGTAATATTTAAACTTTTGTCACTCGCGGCTTCCTCGATCTATTCATGATTCATCTGCGGCTCCCCAGAATAGTTTAGTACACATAGTGTCAAAAGAACCTCTTCTTAAAGAAAGCATAAAATCAAATACCGAGAGAATCAATGGCACTTGTGGTCTCCCAGGGCCAGAAATTTCTTTTGAGGGGTCGGGGACCAAATGGACTGGTTGAACAGAAGACTTTATCATCTAAGTCCATGTGTATTCCGGCCATTTTCTCGCATTAGGAAATTTTTTTTCGAAATTACATTTGGGTTGGGGTGAGAAAGTTGGGTGTATTAGTTTGCGTAAATTCTTGTATTGAAATGCATTCATATCTTCTGGTGGCCCAAGCGCCCCAAAAATAGTTAAAAATTCACACTTTTATGAATGTATTAAAAATTGTAAATTAATGAAATTTTTTTATAAATTTTCCAGAGTATTCAGGTATTAAAGTATAAACTTATAGATAATAATAATAATTTTATAATAAATGCATGAAGTATAAATTTAAAAATCAAAGCAATAAATCGTAAAACTTATAAAAATTGAACTTATATAATTGCTTTTTTAATTGTATTAATTTGGGGATTTACACAGTTGTTGTAATGCTTTTTAGTATTAGAGTGTTTGATATGGCTTCTTGATCTTATCTTATTCAATATGAATCCGTATCTCTTCTCCACACACACTTTCTGACGCCTCAGACACTGGGAGAATGCATTTTTCAACTGCTTAGATATGGCATGAATATTTTCACCATTCCTTCCAACTTTTACTATACTAAATAATTTTATACATTCAATAATAAACAATAAAATGATTTTTCATTCTCCATCTGTATACTATTTTCCCTGTGAAATCGATTATTTGGCTCATTTTCGTATTTTTTATTCAAAATTTGCGTAAAAATCGATTTTTGGCAAATATTTAAGTGTCTTGAGGGCACCGGAAGAAATTAATTGAAGTTGAAAAAAAATTTGTATTTATGCTAGTATGCTTAAAAGACAACTTTTGCACCCCAAGCCGTTTCTTTTATCCACATTCCGATTTTTCGATCCACCCTATTCCCCCTAATTTCGCTACGTATTATAGCAGTTTATCCTTTTTCACTCCAGAGGTGCGAAGGCATTTTGACATACAATAAACACAAATCAATAGAATTTTTTTTTTGTAATGGTTAGTTTTATCTCAGGTTTGAAGTGGGTTTTAGCAATAATTATGTATCACCTTTTGAAAATCACTGATTTACATGCTGTACTTCTTTTGCGTACAAAATTTTTCAAACTTATCCATTTTATCAGCCCCCCCCCCCCCCGTTTCCACAATCTTGGAGCTTTCCCGGGGGACTCTTTTCGAGGATCTCTCACGGACTCATCAGTTATAGGCCGGAGCAGCGGTTTTCAGCCGGTGCTCCGCGGAGTCCTTGGGGCTTCGTGTCCACCTCCTTCCCCCCAGGGGCTCGCACTGGAGGAAAATAAAAGGAAAACAGTAAATTTGAAAAAAAAAATCAAATATTTTTAAATAATAAAGATAAATCAATAACTTTGATGAATAATTTAAAAAGAACCAGGCCTACATAGGAGTTATACGCCAGAAAGAGTTCCGCGAGTCAAAGAAGTTGGGAACCGTTGGGCTAGAGGGACACAACCTTTTCAGTCGGAATTTCTGCCGCTCGCGGGCCAGAAACTTGTATGTATAGGGACCACCATATGACCCGTATTTTACGGGACATTCCCATAATTTTAGCGATCCCATCGTTTTCATATAAAATGCCCCTTTTTTCCCATATTTTTAACGAAGCTAGCTTGGATTTTTATTTCTTTACTGAAATTAATAATCAAAATATTATTTTCTTGATTTATAATTTATATTACAATAATTACAACTCTATCCTAATTAATTATAGTCATATAAATATATTTTTGTCACGACATAAACCTTTTTTTTTACCGAATTGAATTTTTATACATTGCGAATCGCAGTAATTCCCTATCATTGGTAATTTTCCAGCAATTTTAGCGATATTTGGCAACTTTGCAAGCTTTTTACAATGTATTTGGCTATACTTGGCAATTTCACTTGCCTTAAAGCAGGGGTTCTCAATCTTTGGAAGCCCGCGGCCCGGTTGATTTCTCTTTTGTGAGTGGAAGGCCCGGTCTTGCACACGGCTAACGGAAAATAAATGAGGAAAAATGAAACAGCGTGTGTGTGTGAAACACTCGCGGCCCGGTTTGACTAACTATATAACTAACTAACCGTGCCCATGTTCTACGGGACTTCTAACCGAAAAGCCATCACCGGGGAAACATATTTTCAATGTGTTTAAAATGCAAAATGAAATAATACATATGCTCATCCCATACGCATTCCACAATTTCTAAACGGCCCGGTTTGACTGATGGTTGGGCCCGGTGGTTAAGAAACACTGCCTTAGATCACAGGTCTTCAACGCATGACCCAAATGTGGCCCTCGAAAAAGCCGCTTTAAAGTTAATGCAGCTTTGTCCTTGAAGCTCTTCGAAGTGGCCCGTCGTGAAAAACACTGAAAGTTGATGAAAATTAAAATCATAATTATAAATCGACGAAGCTTGCAACTTTGAAAAGTTGAGCAACGAGTCGACACTTATATAAAAAGTCCCGCAGCACGTGTTGCGCAACATGTTGCTAAACTTGTTGCTGAGTGTGGTAAGTTCTTTTGAATGGATTCTATAAGGTACGTCCACAATCAGCAACAAGCTGCTCAACACGTGCTGCAGGACTTTTTATATAAGTGTGGATGTGTTCTGCGACTTGTTGCTCAACTTTTCAAAGTTGCAGAACACTTCCACACGCATATACAAAGTTTGTTGCCCAACTTGTTGCTGAGTGTGGACGTACCTTTACGAATATTACGGTAAGGCTTAGTGTGGTGGCCCGCGGGATTCATGGGAAGTTGTAATTTGGCCCGCAATGTCTGGAAGGTTGAAGACCCCTTAGATAATGTTTTTGTGTGGTAACTAGTTATGCCTCTTGGGGATCCTAATTTCTCGTATTTTGAAGGAAACATGGTCAGTCTAGGTATTTATCGTGGCATGTATTGATACTTTTCTACCGGAACCCCTTGGCGGGCCGCAAGTTGTGCACCCCTGAATTAGGAGTTCCAGTGCTACCTAGAGGCAACATTGATAAATGCAGTACGGGGGGGGGGGGGACTACACGGGGCTATCCCTAGCGTTGCATTCCAATGTATATGAATGAATGCCAGAGAAACTTCAAAGGCCCGTCCCCGAACCTGTCAAAGTCGGAGGATCCCGCTCATAACACGATGTTTAAGCGTGATTAGAGGCTTTTGCGTGACATGGGGATTATACACATTGTGATTCATATTTAATGTATACACACAAACATACCTCCGCATAGTTATACGTGTTAGCATGTCTACACTGAAGGTTGACTGGCACGATGTTTTTATTTTCTACGTGACTCGTGTTCTTGAATGTCAACTCTTTCACGAAACTTTCCATTTCCAAAAAAAAAACGTCAGTAAAGGTAGAAACATTTCTATGTTTCATCTTGTTTCCGAACAAAAACAAAGTTTCAGAAACATGAAACAAGGGAAGTCAGAGATCATTTAAGATTAAGTTACCTCTCCCTACTACATATGATAATAAAACTACTACTAATACTCGCGTGACTGTATGTCGAGATCTCGGATTTCCACCCGTGTTGCCTTACGACCGGGCGCGCTCACCATCTCTTCCCATCCATCTTTGGGCTCTGTTACCTGACATTCTATGTGGAAATCAAACCACATCACCTCTTCGGTCCTTTCTCCAGCAATACTTGACGCCACGGAAAAGATCAACTGCCACCTATCCCATTCGTTTTCGCGAAGGAAGAAGAACAACAACCCTGGAATTAACGCTAATTACCCTTGGCATTTAATTGCAGGTACTGCCTGATGGGTCCCGTGGAGGGCGGGGTGCATCTAGTGATGGCCGCCAATACTCATAGGAAAGGTTTGTGGTGGCCAAGTTTTTTTTTTTTGTTGCTGTTGCCGCTTGTCCATCGTCGGATGGAATTAATGCCAGGCGACCGAAAAAACCAGTTCTTTATTTTTTTGAAGTCTCTTTCTCCTCCTCTGCTTGATGATCAGTGGTGGTTTGCCGAGCCCAAGACCTACCTGGCCCGGCCCCGTGTACTCTCTTCTCTCTCCTCAACCTTTTATTATTATCGAAAAAATCTCGCCAGTAGTAAAAGTTCTTGAAAGAACCCGGTCCGTGTGTGTGGATAGCGGGGGAAAAGAAAAATATATAGATTGTGTTTATAGAAGAGGGTTTCTATAGCGGGTTCTTATTGTTTTGCTGCTGTTGGTGTTTTTTGTTGTTGTTGTTGTTGTGGATCGGGACCACTACGGTAGCGGTTTCGGTAAGAGGTTCCTCTCAGATCTTCTCCGAGGAACTCGTGAAAGTGTTTGTGTTGGTGCCGTGTTTTTCGAGTGAAAGTGCTATGATGTGGAAATGGATGAAGAATTTTTTTTAGAGATGTGTGCTCTAGTGTGTTTTCTGTGCCATTTGGATTAGTTTATAGTGTGTTTTTTGTTCACCCTGATCGGGGAGATTTTTTGTGTTTTTCGTTACGAGTATCATGTCATGTTCGACGAAACCGATCAAGGCGAGTTCTGTTTTGGTATGCCGGCAGTGGTGGAAAGTGTGCTGGCTGTATGGGGATCAGTACAAGCTGTACCGCCAGCTGTACGGGCGGAAAAAGACCACCGTCCAGCAAATGACACAGACTACGCTATTCTCGGAGTGAGTTTTCTGTTGTTTTTTTAATTTGTTTTCCTTGTTGAGGGGAATTAATATGCAGTACGTACTAGTTAGTATAGTTGTAATCTGGAATCCATTGGAAAAAAATTGATAATATAGTAAAACCTGTCTTCAACATAATCGGCAAGGGACCTAGATTTTTTTCCGTTGAACACAGGTTTCCGCTAAAAAGAGGTTCAATCGACATATAATGTGTAAAATTATGTAACGATCCCGTGTGAGATTGAAATAAAGTAAAAAATAAATTTATTGAAGATAAAGTAAATAATTTTTGAATATAGATTAAGTAAATAAATATAATTAGTCTATATATAACTACGGTACTGTGTTTAGGTATGGACAGTATTTGTGTAAAATTCCGACGTTCACTGTTTTTCTTCTAAAATGACGACATTTACGTTCTTTCTTAACTTCCCCAAAAATTTTCAATTAGGGTGTCAATATTTGCCGTACATTATCGTCTTTGTTTAATTAATCCTCAGCATCGGGGCTGTAACTAGAACTAAAGGATGTAACTCACTAAAATTTGTGAGGGAAAGGGAACAACATGATTTTGCCGCCCCTATCACTGTAAAACTCGATGATTTTACAGCGATGTTTTTGTTCCTACCTAAAACTTCCAACCCCTGAATTTTTCCGCCAGGGCAGTTGTCCTTTGCCTCCCTCTAATTAATTCCGATCCTGCTCAGCCTTGAAATCACGGAATACACACACAGCTTGCATACAATTGTGTAAGTCTTGCGTATCATTTGTCAATTCAACCCTCACACTGATCTCTTTCGCGGAAAAGCATGATTTTCCGAAACTTTTTGCTACAATTTCAGAAAGCAACTGCTTTATTATACATGGCTTATCAAAACTTCAGCATCAAGTTTTCGCCAATCTAAGGGTGGATGATGTAGGATAGATTGCGTAAAATATTTCGGTGGAGCACTTTAATATTTTGTATGATCCTGTGCTCGCCAGACACTCACAGTGTTTGTGTGAAATTTTCCGTTGAAGGGCACAATTTTCTTTTCCTTTTCCACGTTAGGCCGGAATTACACTGTATAAAAGTTTGATAAAATCCCTTTTATAATACTTAATACGTATATAAAACTTGAAAAGTCCAGCCAATAAAGCTCATAGGTTACATTCGAGCAAATGCAACTGATAATCTTACTGGTTGGATTTTTCAAATTTTATAAACGAACTTTTAGAAAATTTTTATAGTGTTATCCCGGCCTTAGACTGGTTCCGTTTAATCCAGGTTTTTTAATTGTATTTTGGCATTGAAATCACGGGACCATGATATTTTTTTCCGTTGAAGACAGGTTTCCGCTTAATACAGGTTCCGTTATAAAAACAGGTTTTACTGTAATAATAAAATATACATTGCATGCATAACTTTATTTTAGAGTACAACCACATTTTAAATCAAAATCCGAATTCTTACTTCATTCTCTTCATTTCATTAACCCTTTTAGATCCGAGCATTAATTTTTGGAATTTTCAAAACATTTTAGCATTTTTGATATATAAAATACTTATATTAAAACATTTTAATGTATTTTATCAGCAAAATCTGTATTTTTTCAAATTTTCATATTTCTTTTTGAAGGAATAATTCACCTCCCTCAAATTATTCATCCAAACTGATGCAGGGTGTATTCATTCGTATCCACATACAATTTTTTTTCCAGAATTTTATTGTTAAATTTAATACAGTCGGATCCCAACGTTGTAACGAACTCCAGGGGACCAGAGAAATCACTTCGTTGTAGCAGGGTCTGAAAACGTCATACCATGGACCGCTAAATCAGTGAAGATACTAAACAGGGTCTAAGGTTAAGCAAGTGATGAAGCAACTCTAACACTACTACGATAATGTATCCCGCTCATAACGTTCTCACTTTGAACGTTTTCCTGCTTAGTATCACTTATTTTCGTGGTTCCATACATATAATTCAGATTTCTCTTTATAAGCATTTTCCCAATTACAACGTTTTTCTCACGACGGTTTTTTAAAAAACGTTATCAGTGGGATTCACTGTATATAAATCGCATATACACCTCGTAAACGATCCTTTGAGGAATTTAATAGATATCATTTTTTGCAGTAGTTCTCAATCATGCCACAGTAGACGCTCAATATAACGATTTCCTTCGTCCCAATGAAAACGGACGTTATACTGAGAGGGTCGTTATATCGAAAGTAAAATATATATGCCCCAAAGCAGAATGTTTTGCGTTGTTCTGCGACGTGCCCTCGGCCGACTAGAAATGTGTTCTGCAGTTCCCATAATATATAGTTTTCTACATTTTTCTTAAAATCTTCCAGATTGTTCTGCGACGTACGTCGCAGATTTCGACATATTCTGCTTTGGGGCATTTGAGACTTATCCTACCAGTCGTTGTAACGTGTAAGTAACATGTTTAGTTACCAGTAACCAGTCGTTTAACGTGTAGGTGTCGCTATAACGTGGAGTAGACTGTACTACAAAACTGCACTATGTCTAGAAATTGACTATAATCCTTTACGAAATAATTTCCTGAAATGACTCCATAATGATGATTTGTCTTACCTGAAATATTGGTAAACATAGCTGTGTGTGTGTGGATTAATTAACTAAATTTAATATACATCTTTTAGTTTTTATTTAAAGCAGAATTATTGGCGGGGGGGGGGGGCATGCGTAGACATGGTCATGCCCATATCCAGTCCTAGTTGGGATATGGCTATGATTATTAAAAATTAATTGAAATTTTAGCTGTTAATCGAAACAGCCGCTGAGCCGCTGTGCGGTCGTGTGGACATCATGATGGACCCTCATCATGAGGATCCAGGTTCGAATCCCATTGACGCACAGTGTAGTCGGCTACAGTTGGTAATCGAGCAGGTTCCCAACTTCGGGCTGGGGGGGGGGGGTAATGCAAGCTTCGGTTTCTTTCTCCGCAGAGAGCAGGCAGAGACCTACAGCACGATACTGACATATCGTGAAACTTCAGCCATTTCCATCCTCACTTCAAAATATGAAAGCGAACAAGCCCAATTCTGACAACATAAATACGTTAGGGGCCACACATATAGTCAGGAAACACATTCCGACCTGTACCGTTTCGTTAAAAATTCCGTAGAGAGAGTAGGGGGGTTCTCAAAATGTGCCCCACGCGGCCCTGGTGCGCCATCAACCTTTGTCAGGGCCACCACTCCGCGGCGATCCTGACAAAGCTTCATCGAAGAGATTCTTTGTTAAATTGCTCTGGGGAGCAGCGAATAAGCGTTTTTTAAGGGAAAGGGGCACCGCGGATGGAAAAAGTTTGTGAACCCCTCAAGAGGGGGCTCTCAAACTCATATCTCCTCCAAGACAAACTCCTATCTCCTCTAAGACATTGTTAAATTGCTCTGGAGCGCCGCGAATAAGCGTTGATTAAAGGAAAGAGGCACCGCGGGTGGAAAAAGTTTGACAAACCCTGCCGTAGAGGAATGTGTACAAGGTGCATATACTGTGAAGTAGCCGTAGTAAGTCTTAGTTGCTGTGTGTGTGGGTATTTCCAAACGTTAATTTAAATATTTAATCCCGAATTATAACGAGATTATAAATAGTTCCGTCGTGAATTCAATGGCGTAGTTTCGTTATCCTCATTAAAGTCTTTTTTTTTTGTGTATGATTCGAAAAATTTCCATTCAAGTATTTAACAATGTATTTATTCATTAATTCGTTATTATTAAGATTTCTGCGAAGAGTTCGTGGGAAAATTAGTCCACGTCCTACTTACCGAGCAAAACAGCGAGGAGTTTAATTAAACGCCGTGCGTTCATTCAAGAATATGGAGGAAAACATGTCGATATATTAATGCATATCAAGTGGAGAAAAGAAACATTAATTCGGACATCAATTTGTATAAATTATGGTCTTTTTTGTAATTTGTGTGGATCTGGGTTTTCGTCCTGGAACCTCGTTTTTCAAATAGGACGGCACTCGAATAGGGGAAGATCAAAAATGGCATCAGGTCACATCTTGTGATTGCTTTGTGATGTCCGTTTTCTTCTTTCTGCTGTTGCTGATGGTGTCACAATTCCGAGACTGGTCCATTTATTAACATGTCTGTGTCTTCCTCCCCGACCCTCCTATGATGGATTTTTGTTTCGTTTTTGAGGACAGCCAACATGCTATTCAGTGACCTCCCAGGGAGTAGTTCTTGCTTGTTTGGATCTTTGTCGAGAGAAGATGGCGGTCTGCCTTATCGGGTCGGCTTTCATCCCACCTGTGAAAAATACTTCTTTTTATTTGGTTGGATGTCACATCAACGATTGTTTCCCCCATCTCGATGGCGATATTCATCAGGACTTTTGCCGTGATGGATTGTGAGATGACTTTTTCAATGATTACCTCCGTAATTTTGTTCTTTGTGGAGATAATTGACAATCGTATCGCGTAATTTATAACAAATGACAGTTTTTTGTTTTTTTTTGGTTTTTTTCTTGTATATTCGGATAAGACGTGCCGTGTCGGAAGTTCGGTATCGCTGTACGGATCTTGTGTCATAATTTGCTTACTGATGTTCCTGTATTTGATCTCGATAATCGAACGATGCCGTTCAAGACGATTTCCGCTCCGCGAAAAGTCCCGGCAACCCCATTCGCGACAGCTTCAACTTCGTGAAAAGTATAGTCGATCACTCTGTCCGTCGTCTAAGTCACTTGCGAATCTCACGGTATGCAGCATATCATATTGCGCTCTAAGGTAATACACCGATGAATTTCCCTCGGAATGAAAGTACGTATTTAGTCTTAGCTAGAATATAGGCATACGAAGCTGTTAATTTAAATCTTTGATTCCTTGGTTATGAGTCACAGCTGAGGATTTAGTAATGCGTATCTGTTAATCGAAGCCTCTAATTCCTCAAACAGAGTCATAGATAAGGGGTACAGTATGCGTAGCTGTTAATCGAAATCTTTAATTCCTTCGTTGTGAGTCACAGCTACTTTTTTCTATAGGAATATGCAGCTGCTAATCGAAGTCTCTTATTCCTTGACTAAGGGGTGAGCTAAAGATACGAGTATGCGTAGCTGTTAATCGAAAACTTTAATTCCTTAGTTATGAGTAGCAGCTAAGAATATAGGAATGCGTAACTATTGATCGAAGCCTCTAATTCCTTGATCAGGAGTCATGGCTATAAGTATGGATATGAGTAGCTGCTAATCGAAATCTCCAGTATCTTTGTTGTGAATGGCATCTACGAGTATAGAGGAATGAATAGGTGTTAATCACAATCTCTAAGGCCGTATTCACCGACACAGTTTTTAAACTACAATTGCAGGTGAAAGGATTGGAGGTCGACACGGATTGGTTGAATTCAGGATTTTAACCAATCCATGTCGATCTCCAATTCTTCAACCTGCGATTGTAGTTTAAATTCTGTCGGTGAATACGGCCGTATAGAGGCTCCAGTTAACAGCTACGCTACTCATATCCTTAGCTGCCACTCAAAACTAAGGAATTGAATATCCCTAAAGCACATTCCTATTGCAGTAGCTGTGACTACCAAATAAAGAATTAAAGATTTCGATTAACAGTTTCGTATACCGTACCCTTACCTACGACTCGTGATCAAGGAATTAAGGCCGTATTTACCGACAGAATTTAAACTACAATCGCGGGTTTAAGAATTAGAGATCGACATGGATTGGTTAAAATCCTGAATTCAACCAATCCGTGTCTATCTCCAATCCTTTCACCTGCAATTTTTAGTTTAAACTGTGTCGGTGAATACGGCCTCATGTCCTTAACTGGAAGTCGTAACTAAAGATATGGTATGCGTGGCTGCTAATCGAAACCTTCAGTTCCTTTGTTGTGAGTCACAGCTAAGGATATAGGAAATGCGTAGCTTTTAATCGAATCCTCTAATCCTATGCGTAGCTGTTTTGTACCGTGCCTTTGGTATCTTATTTGTCTATATTATATTGATTCGGTATATCGTGCAGATCATTGTTCATGGGACTCGTCTCTAGTACGTAATAATAAAGTCGATTATTACGTACAGTATCATTGTAAGCAGCATGCGTATCATTTGCTCTTTACTTTGACTCCTCAATGCTTTCAGAAAAGGGGGGGGGGGAATGGCTCAGCAGTGTGATGGCCATGCCATCGATGATATCAAATTTTTGACATCCTGCTTGTTTTCCGATTCGACGAGACAATGCAGATATATTGTACTCGTAATTAAATACATAATGTTATATGTGATACAAAATCGCTAATGGTCTTGTTCTTTCTCTGGATAACAGGAAAGTCTGCCGCAATTGCAAGTGTCCACGAGAAGACCACGACGGCTCGTCCGGCGTAGCAAATATGGCTGAGAGCGAGAAGATTGTACATAAAATGTCCTTGCAATTCGCCGGTAGTGGCGGGACTAATGCCGGAAGTGCCGTGACTTCCGGTACATCTTCCGCCTTGGAACAAAGGCACTCGCAATCGGACGACGATAGCGGATGTGCTCTCGAAGAATACACTTGGGTTCCACCTGGTTTGAAACCGGAACAGGTATGTACCAACTTCTTACGGCATTTTCCTTTCGATTTATGCTTGTCAACACCGTACCAAATTAGCGGGAGAAGAAGTTGGGTCGATACTTTGGATCACAATTCAAAATTTTTCCAAACTGACTTTCAGATCATGTTGATTGATTCAAACGACAGGACGCTCTACTTTGCTAGTTTCTACTAGTGTTTTTTAGCCTTTTTTCTGACCATGTCACCATTTTTGCAACACGGTTACGTGGTCTGTGCGAAAAATCGTGCTCTGTGCGACCAAATCCTTTTCTAGTACAAGATTCATCGAAAGACTGGTTATTTGTGGAGATGAAGATTACAAGGAAGAAAATTCATCACTGCCCCCCACGGGGACTCGAACCCCGGTCTCTCGCTTGCCGGACGAGTGCTCTACCATCTAAGCTATGGAAGCAGATAGAATATTTCAACCTTGGAGCGTATATATAATCCTTTGTCATTCACGAACTATTAGTTGATTGTTGACGCCGTCCATGTACGGTGCCTTTCAACATATATATACGCTCCAGGGTTGAAATATTCTATCTGCTTCCATAGCTTAGATAGTAGAGCACTCGTCCGGCAAGCGAGAGACCGGGGTTCGAGTCCCCGTGGGGGGCAGTGATGAATTTTCTTCCTTGTAATCTTCATCTCCACAAATAACCAGTCTTTCGATGAATCTTGTATTGACAAGTGAAGAGGACGTTTCTATATCCTTTTCTAGTATTCACTTCCACAACAAGCGACCATCTCTTATGTCGTGGCATTATGATTGATAACTATTCTATCTCTTTAATCCATCTACTATAGAGATTGACGTTTAGTTTAAAATGTGATAGAAGCAAAAAATCTTCTCTTTTTTTAAAAAAATCGTTTTTATTTTTGTTTATACCGTTCACACACACAAATCGTATCAACTAATTCAATTCATCAAGACGAAAATTTGGATATCCAATTGATGGGTCTTCAAAAAAGGAGACGCTGCATTTTTGGGTGCTATGAGACATTTTCAGAGTAACATTATACAGCAAGACTTCAGCATATAACACGTTGTAATATTTTCTTCTCTTTTCCTTCCGCCCTGTCTGCGCTTTCTGCTTATGAAATTTAGTCAGAAATAAATTTAATTTGTAACAAACAAAAATGTTACAAATAAGGTTGATCTCTGGGCCCTTGAGCTAGGCGGAAATTCAGATGGGGTGGGGGAGAACAATTATCCCTCCGAAAAACGAAATCATATGGGAAAAGTGGGTCTGTTCCGTAAAATACGTGACGATCCAAAACCTACATAATCAATCGCTTTGGATTAAATTTACCATGGGCTAGAGCTCGGTGTCCTTCCTTTTTATGGGGGTTCTATGCGGGGTCATCACGCCACCATGAATCCCCGGGAAAGTGATGTCGTGGCCCCCCCCCCCATACTAGGCCGACAGTGACAGTTACATACTTGGAACCACCGATAGACAGCGCCTTCACTTCCTACCAATCTCACTAATGGCAGTAAATTGCAATATAGCGATATGGCCAGAGTTGTTGTTTGGTGAAGTAGTTACATACTTGCATACTTACTCGCCGCGAAAATCATAGTACCAGATCTCATCACGTAAGTCTCCTATGGCCATGACCCCCACCCCCGGGCGTATATACCCAGATGGGGGGGGGGGGCACATGCATTAAAATGGTCCAGGTTATACGAGCAGCTCTGCTAAATTCTGAAAGTAGTCACATTTTTTTCCTACTGTATTTCACTTAAAAGCATTATTTCTTCACAGCCGAATTTTTTTTACAGCTGTGTGTGGCCCCCTTAACCACCTGCCGTGGCTTTCCTTTCTACTTGAGTTAGACCATGCCCCCCCCCCCCCATAAGGATGGGGATTGCAGGGCTACAGCCAGAGGACACGGTACAATTCTTCATTTTTTTTTCCACGTTATAAATTCACTATACAGGAGCCTAGAAGCCCTGTTGTATAATGGAAGGGCCATGCTCGTGGCTTCATTAGGATATCCCAAGACACAAGGTGAGCCATATGAGCCTCAGATTGTGAACAATTGCTCTACGGCACCGACTTTTTTGAATGTTTCTCCGATAACTGCGCACGTGTCCATTAATTTCGATGAACGGTCGAATTATTAAAGCGGACAATTTGACCGCGGAAAATACTCCACGCATATATCTATAATTTATCATCTCGTGGAAGATTTTTCTCTGGTTCATAGTAGACAATGGACCGGCTGTGAGGTAACCTCTGATGAAGTGTTACGGTTATTTTACACGAGGTCATCGACTCTCGGTTGTGATGATATTTTCTGTAAGGGATTGTAGGAGAGGAAGTAATTCGAGATATAACTTTGCCGTTGTTTTCTTACGTTCATTCAGTGAAGGTCAACATTGTGCAGTTTTTTCAATGGATACCGAAAACAGTCTTCAAAATTTACTTGTAACTTCCCTCTTCTTCCCAGAATTTTTTTTCCTCGGCACCCTTTTTTCTTAAGCTGACCCGTGAGATCCTATATATTGTATCTTTCCCAATCCCCCCCCCCCGGGAGCTCAGTGCTCCCCCCCCCCCCCCACGGGAGTGATATCACCCAGTCTTTTACACGCATGAAACAACGTTGAGCTGGATCTCGTGCTGCCCCCTATCAGATAAAAATTAAATCATCTGTATAAATCTTGAAATAAATTGGCTGTTGGTTTCAAACCGGTATGCAGCATTAAAATAAACAATACAGGGGTATGACATCAAATAATATTCATTTTTATGCCGCATACTCTCTTGTGTTAATTTTATGCGCCATTATACCAGTTACTATATTTTTTGGTGCTTCAAAAAGTGATTTTGTGGCAAGCGTATAACATATTAATTGGCATTATGGTGCTTAAGATTTACACCGGTATTGAGTTTACAAATGGAAACTATACTCTATCATACCAATTTATTGTTCATTTCAACTATAAATTCTACTTGAATAATAACTTAGTTTTGTTTTTATTTGATAGGTGACAGCAGAAGTCTCTCTCTCTCTCTCTCTCTGTCTTAACGTAAATCTTCTTTGTTTCAAACTTTCAAACAATATTTATGCGCGTTTCTTTTCTTTTGACTTACAAAAATATCGAAACAGGAAAGTGAATAGAATTCGATGAACATTCATCTCAATGTGCAAGACATTATAATTATCTTTCTGACACGCTCTTTGACCCCCATCAATATTTGCCACCTTCTCCAATTCTTATTAAGTGCTTATTTCGGCCTGGTTTTGCTGTCACATCACAAGGATGACCTTGTCAAACCTAAGCCCAATGCGAAATACTCTCGGCTGTCAGGTGTCATGAAGAGGTTAATCCGCCAGACGCATCCCAAACTTTCCAACTTCCTTGAAAGTTATCATGAATACTCGTATATCTTTCTGGAGCAGGGGGGAACCCCAAACCAAGGATACTTGGAGAGATTTTGTGGGAGGGGTGGAGGAGGGTTCTGTGAGCGGATTGAGACAACAATCAACAGATTTTGATTTTAATTCATTATAGTATACTTAATATTATTCCGTAAAGGGGTCTCCGTAACCTTCATTTTATTAGTATGGAGGGTCCGTGGCTTTCGATTTATTGGCACAGGGAGGGAAATGCGACTAACTTGGATATAACGACACAATTTTCGTTTTCCAAGAAATTCCTGTAAAAATGGTCCGGATTTTCAACGAAGCTTGCTTAGGGGTCATTCAAGTATTACGTCAGTATCGATGTGGGGGAGGGGGTTTGGGTGAGGCTTACGTCATCAACCACTCTTTATGAAAATATGAAATATTCTTGATGGCATCTTATACTCGGTGTGCCAAAAACGAGAAATATATTTGGTTAGTTTGTGGGCACCCGAACTAAATTTCTCCCTAATGATAAATCCCTTACAGAGCCCTTTCAGCGATCTCTAAATGTTTCACGGATCCTTCAAGTGGTCTGGACTCTGGAAAGGTGTCCGAGTCGGTTAAGTGATCGGGAACTGTGCAACGTATCACTCAAGTAATCCGTAATTATGCCACGGATCACCTACGTAATCTGGGAATGTTCAACGGGTAACGTGAGTGGTGTAGAACCACACCGGGGGACCGCTTAAGTGACCTAAAATTAGGCCACATGTCACTCAAGGGATCTCTAAATGTGCCACGGATCGTTTAAGTGTTCTGGAACTGTGTCACGGGTTACTTAAGTGATCTGAAAATATGCCCCACCGGCCACTTAAATGCTCTGCAATTGTGCCACGGATCATTTAAGCCATCTGTAAATGTGCCGCTTAGTTCATTTTTACGAAATTGGGTTTGGTGGGGGGGGGGGGGGAGCAAGCCACATCACATAACCTTCAGCGCCACATTTGGTTTGCGGGTCAAGGGTTTACCATGTATGGCTTAAAGGATGGGTCGCATTAAATTTCTTCATGAGAAATTTTGAGTTCTTACCCTTCAAATAGCATTTAAATCGACAGAAATCGATTATAATACGAATTTTGTTTCGTATGTTTTTTTCATCCGGGGGAGGCGCAGGAGCCCCCTATGCCCCCTTCCCGAGTACATTTGTGATCCCACCAATATGCGTTAGCAGGTAGGAGGGCAGTGTTGACGCGAAATTTTTCTGTCAAGGGGAGGAGGGGGGTCAAAAGGGCTAAAAATTTGCTGACGTAATACTTGAACGGCCCCTTACTAAAATCATCGATGAAGATAATTTACATAAGTTATAAATTACATTATAAGAATCTTTTCCCCACCTCATTACTTGCGGACTTGCTGTAGTAATTTATTTCCAGCCAAGGATTATTTGTAGGCAATAACTTGCAATTTCGCCGACAGTTGGCAACATTTTTTTGGCAAAAAAGATGATTATCTCCGTGTTTATGATCCCGATTTTCCGTATTTTTCTGGATAAAATATGGTCACCACCCCTAATCATAGTGAAATAATTTTTGTTTGTATTTGATTGCATCTGAGTATATTTTTCGTATTTGAAATGTCTTTGGAAACGTTCACATCGGTTGCAACGACACCTCGGTATTAGCGACAGCCGCTGTGGTGGTCGAGTGACGGACTCTCATCGCGGAGGACCCGGGTTCGAACGCCACTGTGGCGGTCGGCTGAAATTGGTATGGACGTAAACACATTGGCTGTATTCTGAAAGTGACCGATAATTTCTGTACAGTTGTTTCTTTCCATAAGAAGAGAACTCCTAATTGAAGATTTTGGTTCTACCTCTTAGGGCAATCGATCAAGCGTTGATACGACCGCAGTGTTCTTCATGTTCTTATCAATAGTAATGGGAATTAAGGGTTGTAAAAGGATAAAAATGAAGATGGTGAAGGAATAAATTAGCTACGTGCAGCCAAGGAGGAAAAAGAAGTCCTCGGATGAACATAGAAACCTCGTGATCTTTATCATTTGCGAATCTGCATTCCCTTTTGAACCTCCAGATAAAAAGGTTGGACAAACATCTGTTTTTGTTTCTTTTTTTTGCTTTTAATATTAGGGGGGTCCCCTGCCGTGTTTGTATCCATTTCCCACATCCACACGCAATATTTCTTGTTTTTCACCTCCTTCCACCATGTCTACCTGAACATGTAATGCTGCAGCAACAGCCCAGAAGCTCTCACAAACACACACACGCACATGCTCAGTGTGAATCGAGGATTGAATACCAAATGCATCAGAAAAAAGGTGGAATTTGATAGAGATGGGATGGGGAGGGGGGCTGATTTGTGTATGGGGGCCCCCAATTTTTTTCAAGTGCGCCTGAGTCTGTGGGAGTGGGGGGGGGGGAAGGAGAGTGTAGAGTCCATGAAAAAAATCGGGTTAGAATGACTTCACTGGGTCCCCTCTCCCCTCGGGAACATCGCCTTGCAGAGGTCTTTTTTACACCTTGTACGAGAAAGGGCATGCGAATGGCCGTAAACTGGATGCCGCTCCCTTGTTATAGTTACCGCCCCGTCTCATTATAAAATAGAAACCGTTCTGCGAGAGAAGTTATCATCAGAACTGAACGGGATGCATTCCCCCAACTCTTGGATATCTAGGCCTTGAAAATTAGTGTTTTGGTGTGGCCCATTCGTCATCATATTATGCAGAGGCTGTTGTTTACTGCGTTCTATCATTATTATTATTCGTGCCCAGGCTCATTTTAATTTAAATTAATATGCAAATATGCCGCGATTTATTACCTGGTTTTTGTTGTTGTTTAATGAGTCTTATCAAAGGTTGTAAGAATTTATTACTCGACAACTGAAGTCTTTGCGATCGGTGATGAAACGCCGACATTGTAATTGCAAATCAGAAAGGCATTCCTGAATGGAGCAGAGCTGGGCATTGGTGAAGGACCGTGAGTGGTGGGAAGGGATTTTATCAAATAGTTGAGCAAAACCTTCCGTAATGGTGATAGCTGAACATCAACCAATGTTATGGGAAGTGAGCGCAATCCTGCGAGTTTTTCCTAATGGTTGACTCGACAAAGTCAGAAAAAAAAAATAGACTCGAACCACAAAGTTTTTAGGAGCCAAGTATTTTTTACCTCCGAGAAAAATACCCCAAATAGTCCTTTTTCTCGACTTTTCTTAAACTTGATGGCTTCTTTAGACATTAAAGCATTATATAGCAATACGGGATGCTACTAATACACTGCTAGCCACCGAAAATGCAACACCCTGAAGGAAGCATGCAAATAATATGAAATTTACAACATGCATTAGCGGAGGTGAGATATGCAAATGATTAGAATTTCGGCGCAGACGCACATCACGCGCGCCTGTGGCGCCACTTCAAAGTGCTATTTAAGGCTTGGAGATTTCGACGATTTGAAGTACGGCAATTGTGTTTTTCTTGTGGTTTTTTCAAAAAAACGATCAATTATGCCTCGTAGAAAACAGCGATCATCTTTTGATCAAGTATCCGAGTTCGACAGAGGAAGGATAGTGGCCTACCGAGATTGTGGATTATCTTTCAGGGAAATCGGTAGTCGTGTTGGACGAAACCAAACAACTGTAATGCGGATATGTGATCGTTGGATGCAGGAGGGTACGACGGACCGACGTGTTCGATCGCATCCACCTCAGTGCACCACTTCACGTGATGACAGGCGTATTGTGCGTATGGCAGTGACGGATCGCTCAGCCACATCACGAACCATAGCACAGCACACATTCAGTCTGTACCGCATCATCCAGTGTCTGCGCGTACCATTCGACGCCGTTTACAGCAGAGTGGTCTGTCCGCAAGACGTCCATTGCTTCGTCTACCCTTGACGCAGAACCACAGACGTCTCCGCCACCAATGGTGCGATGAAAGAAGAATGTGGACGGCACAATGGAATGAAATTGTCTTTACTGACGAGTCACGCTTCTGTCTGCAACACCACGATGGTCGGATTCGAGTCTGGAGACACCGTGGAGAGAGAGGATGCTGAACAGCTGCGTTATGCACCGCCACACTGGTCCTGCACCGGGTATTATGGTATGGGGCGGTATTGGATATCATTCTCGCACTCCTCTAGTACGCATTGCCGGTACTTTAAAAAGCCAGCGCTACATCTCCGAGGTGTTGGAGCCAGTTGTCCTTCCTTACCTTCAGGGCTTGCCCACAGCCATATTTCAACAGGATAATGCGCGACCACACGTGGCACGCATTGTCCAAAGGTTCTTCGTCAATCGCCAGATTGAATTGCTTCCCTGGCCAGCTCGCTCTCCGGATCTTTCGCCGATAGAAAACATGTGGTCCATGGTTGCTCAACGATTTACCCAGATTACATCCCCAGCTGCCACACCAGATCAACTTTGGCAACGCGTGGAAGCTGCTTGGTCTGCTGTACCCCAAGAACACATCCAAAGTCTCTTTGAATCAATGCCGAGGCGTGTGGTAGTGGTGATCTCCAACAATGGCGGCTACTCTGGCTACTGATTTTAGCAGGAACCACACTTCACAGAAGTCTATAAATTTAATCATTTGATGCTTGGTCAACATATTATCTACAAAATAAATATTGTTGCGATATCTCTTGTCTTTCTTGGTGTTGCAATTTGGGTGGCCAGCAGTGTAGTTAGGCAAGCTTTTCGGTTATAAACGCTGAATATCAGCGAAGGGTCACGATTAATGAACGAGAATTTATCGAGTGGTAAACGCTGGATTTCAGCAAAGGACCACGAGCAATGGAAGGAATTCTAACTTAAATTTGGGCAAACATTCGTAAACGTTGAACATCAGTGATGGGTCATGAACAGGGAACGGGATTCTATCAAATGGTGAAAGCGGAACATCAGCGAAGGGTCACGGTATTCTATCAAATGATAAACGGTGAGCATTAGTGAAGGATCAGGAGCAATGAAGGGGGATTCAAACGGAAATTCGGGCAAACCTCTATTCGTAAAAGCTGAACATCAGTGAAGAGGGTCACGATCAATGAACGATATTCTATCACATGGTAAACTCTGAACTTCAGCAAAGGGTTACGACCAGTGAGCGAGATTTTATCAAATGGTAAACGCTGGATTCGAGCAGAAGGCCACGAGCGATGGAAGGGATTCCAACTGAAATTTGGGCAAACCTTCATTCGTAAACGGAACAAAGAACGGGATTCTATCAAATGGTGAACTCTGAACATCAGCGAAGAGTCATAGGCAATGAAGAATATTCTAACAGACGAAAGATCACGAGAAATAAAGGGGGATTCGAACAGAAATTTTGGAAAATCCCCATTCGTAAACGCTGAACATCAGCGAAGTGTCACGAGTAATGAACGGAATTCTATGAAATAGTAAACGCTGAACATCAGCGAAGGTTCACGAGCAATTAATTAGCCTCTACCAAATATTTCAATAAACATTCAGTATCAAACGCTGAATATCGGTGTAAGGTCGTGAACGCCGAACTGAATTATATCAGTTAATACATTATAACAGTTGAGCAAACCCTGAATGGTAAACGCTGAGCTTCGGCAAAGGGTCATAAGTAGTAGATGTCACATTCTTCTAAGCATTAAAGCAACCAAATTTTCGTAATATTCGTGTTGTGGATGAACGGAAGTGATTATTACGTGCTACTAGAAGATGCCGAGTTTTATACGTGCTTAAGAGTTGGCGTAGTGTCATCCTATTGCGATCCTGCCATTATGTGCTCATTCTAATGGTTCGAGGAAACATTTATTGCTATTGACCTTCCGGTTTATTGCAATTAAAACGATATTTTGGTTCGGTTGGTAAAAAAAGAATGAAAGGGTGGGGAGAGAAGAAAGGGAATGCTCTACCGAGTATTTTATCCGTCCTAAGGCGATAGGGAACTTTACAGACGTGTGTCATTTAAAAGCAAAGATGGTGCATTAGCGTTGTGTCATTTGCATAAAAAGGCCATTTACTCACACACGTACGAGTAATTCTCTTTTAAAAAACAAGCGCTGCCGTGTGTCGGTGTCCAATTTTCTCGTTTTGACTCTCCCCAAATTAGGTTGTTGCTTTGAATATACCACCACTACTGTAAAAAAAAACAGTGGCGTCGATATCGTCATCATTTTCTCTTTTACTGTAAAGGTTCGTTGACACAACATTACAATAATTACTTTATAGATGATATTCAAGTTATTCATTTATCTATTAATAGTATCTGCCAATATTATCTGAAGGGGTTTTGTTTCCTATCACTTGAGAGTATATGATGACATGAAATGTATATTCACTAATATGATCTTGTTCCGTGTTCAGACGTAACATACGACGATGTGTCAATGAAGTAAAAGCTTCTGTTTAGCATATGCACAGTCGAGTCACGTCGATGGTTTTTCCAGCTAATAATCAGAATAATTCTTTTTTTGCGATATGACAGCAGCTCGGATTGTGAAGAAATGACACAATAAGATGCTGGACATTCAGGCACTTCTTGGACACATGGCATGTCATATTATCGTTGTGGAAGATCACATGCGTCTCAGGGATGACAATCACATTTATCATGATCTATGTAGAGTGGATTCATTGACTATGATTCTGGCTGGCATCACAAGCTTGTGTTCTTTCTGTCCTCTGAGGATTGTCGGTTTGTCACCGAATAAGGTGCGGATCCAGTGCGATATGTCGGGAAGGGAGACGTATTATATAGATTCGTTTGACCCGTAATTAATGAGACAAATAAATTCTTCCCATATTATCCGGCTCTTGGAAGGGGGGATCGCTCCCATTGCCCTTCCCCCCTTCTGGATCCACAGCTGCTTCTTGGTGGGCAGAAGCAGCCCCAGAATACCCCTTTGTGGAAAGGCACATGTGCTGTAAGTTTCGGTTGATTCATATAACAACTGTCTTAAGGTAGGAGCGCACCCGAGCACTGCCCGGGAGCTTCGGATGTCCAGGAGGGCCTCATAATTATGATATCTGGCACCATGTTTTTCGAGAGGAAATATGAAAAAAGGTAGGTTGGTAATTCGAAGCGTGTAGAGGCCCTGAACATGCGCGGATCTGGAGTGATGTTTCGAAAGGGACGGCTAAGACATTTCGCTCATCAAATGGCACTTGGTGCTCGGCCGTCTTATTGGTAGTGATGCTGGCTTAGCCACGATAGTGCAATGATGAAAATGGACGACGCTCAGCAGGAAGGTAGGTCTTGGCTAGTTTCTGTTGTTCACATTCGTACTTTTCTTGTGGGGGGGGGGGGGTGGATGTAGGTAATTATACTGCTATCTGGTGGGAGAGGGGCTGTTTTGAGCGTTCTCTGATCGGCGACAGAAGCCGTGAGTCCATAGATCAGGCATCTTCAACCTGTTGTTCGCGAGCACCACTATGCTCCCTGAAACATCCACAGTGCTCGATACTCGTGTCTGATTTCGTACTCACGAGCACTTGATCAACGTCAAGATTAAACTCTTTGTACTAATTGCATTAAGGGGCCGTTCAAGTATTACGTAAGCAAATTTTTAGCCATTTTTGACCCCCCACCCCCTTGTCAGCAAAATTTCGTCATCACCTATGCCCCTCTGAATCCTAACTCATGTTTTCATAAAGGGCGGTTGATGACGTAAGCATTATCCAAACACCCCCCCCCTTCCCCCCTTGTCATCAAAAGTCAGCAAATTGGAAACCCCCTCCCCCCATCGATGATGACGTAATACTTGAACGGCCCCCTAAAGGATTAGAAAATCATCCTGATTTCATGTATTCAGTATGTTAAACATGCGGATAGGTGCTCTTCTTTTTATGATGAGTGCAGGCAGTGCTCGCGACTAGAAAAAGATTGAAGACCTCTGCCAGCTGGAGCTGTTTCGTGGAGATTTGAATGGTTCCTCCGGGGTTGGTGTTCCCGTTACCGTTTGGCTTCATGGCTCGGATGCTGGTTCTCCCATCATAGCCCACATCCTCCAGGGCAACCTGCTTATATCTCTCACATAAACAAAGCTGGAGTCAATATTGGTCACAGTACATTTTAACGACGACTGCACTTGAAAATTTCACAAACAGTTACTGCAGTGCTTTGCTTTAGAAAGACTACATTGAATAAGCGAGGAGGATGGGGAGGAGGCTTTAGAAGTTTAGATGAATTGTCAGTTGATGTCAAAGGAGGTAGTCAGAAGAATGCGGCTCGACTGTGTATGTCATTAGCATCTCATGTTCTCGTTTCACCTCTATTACATACAGAAAGGGAATCTCAAACACACAATAAAAATACGATATAATGAATGGATCGTGGATCATTAGTTCCGAAATCGCATCTCCATCCTACCATGAAATCATTATCTCTGGTTCTCTGCGGATGTCAAGAGCTCTGTATATATTGTTCTCGTATGTCGGGCGGAACTGTACCAATTAACGCAATTTAATTGATCATAATATTTACACAAGAGTTTTATGCTTTGATGTATCCACGTACGTCGAAACCACCAAGAAAAAGAAAGCCAATATTAATAATGGTGAAGAATCATTTGAGGGGCTTTTGTTTTTCGTTGTAAAGAAATATTTGGAACAATGAAAGAGAGAAATGATGACGTTTCTATATATAATACCTCGTATTTTGGCAATGAACTGCTGCGATGTCCTCTCGGGCGGAAAATAATCGCCATTACAATACAGTAAATGACCATTCAATGCCGGGCGCAATCGACCAGCGAAGCTCCTGAAGTGACCGAGAGTGAATGAGATGTAGATAATTGATCATTTTCGGTAAATAAGCTGAAAGAAAAACTCTCTGTATATAGATTTTGTTTTTTTCTTTTTACGTACAGTAATTATATTGGTTTTTGTACTGTTTGGTGCGATAACAAATGTTCTCGTATATTCTCTCATGATCTGTTAGAAATGATAGAAAAGCTGAAAAAGCAATGGTTTCGAGACCACAACCACAGGGTGTCCCATAAATAATTTAAAAATTCGTACAAAAAATTGAAGGAATTGGAAAAATTGCGGTTTGCGAAATAGTTATTCTCACGAGATTTTTTTTCTTTCTTTTTTGTACAAAAAGTAGTTTAAATTTTTTTCGATAGAGGGCACTGCACGCATCCTCCACCTACCTGAAATTTCTTCCATCTCTTCTGTGCCCGAAAAACTCTTAAAGCTACGGCCGGCGATTCGTGTGGCTGAGGTAAAACATCTTCACCGACTGCACTTCATCCATCAACGTAAACATCGCAATGAAAACCCTATGTAAGTCAACAACAGGAAAATTCAGAAATGTTAATCATACGCCCCGCATTTATAAGACTCTGATTTACATATTTCCAGTGATTCACTTTTGTGCAGCACCCTCTATTGAAGAACATTTAAACCAATTTTTTTCTGTAATAAAAAAAATACACTTTATAAAAATGATTTTATATTTCAAATTGCATTCAAAAAAATTTATTCCTTTAATATTTTACAAAGTTATGGGACATCCTATATTTTGATTGATAGTTGTTTCATATGGTTTCTTTAAGAATTGCTAAAGTAGGGTATACAGATGGGGCTAAGTGCTTCCACGCAGGGGCCCTCTATCGACGAAGAAGCTGAATTAAGTTGTTTTTTTCTGCGCCTAAGAAAAACCCTCTTCGTGAGGATAATTTCTTCGCAAAACCGCATTTGAATTTACCGTTTCCTTCAATTTTTATGAATTTTCAAACTATTTATAGGGCACCCTGTACTTTACTAACTGACACGACTGTATATTGTCAGTAGCAACTAGATTCGTGTGATTTTCAACTCGTTCACGTCTCAGTACTACTACTTAACCTTACGCGCACCTTGTACGCACCCCTCTGTGAAATTTATAACGAATTGGTTTGCATGCCGGAAAGTGTCGCCTTATACGTGTTCATTTTGGCACAGTTGTGTTTGCTCGGTGTTCTTGCTGTCGCTGTCATCCGACTTCCATATATTGAAGCGGAAATGTTCGTTGAATGCCTGGTATATATTATGTAAGTATCGTGTTGAAGGTCAGATGTCTCTCTGTGGGAAGACTTTATTTTTTTTTTTTCAAACGAAAGACCGGCTCGCATTCGCACCTCGAAGATGGAAAACCAAGAGTGGAGTGCATCTAAATTCGAGGCAACTTCCACGATGTCCAAGTTGAGAGAGATGCAGTGATAGGCCATTCACCAGAACACTGGTCAGTAGCGTAAGGAGTGATGCAGTGGTAAGATGCTCGCTTACCATCATGAAGGAAACCGCTAGGTCCGCGGGCGTGATCCAAGGGAACGGGTTGGGCGTGGGACGGCCAGCGATACAAGATGCCTCAATACGCTCTCGGAGAAAGTTCCCTCCGTCCAGGACGAAAGCGGAAGTACAGTGGATTCCAGACCTACAAACAGTACAAATGTAATTCAATCATAACAAATCATTCACTTCACTTCTGCGGTATAGATGGCAGCACTGAAAAGTCAAACACAACACTACATACGCGTTCAGACCGTTAGGTACACACACAGTTACACTTCCGGCACAACTCACTAGGTAGTAAATTGCCCATGGCGATAGACCTGAGTTGTACTCGGTTAAAAAAAAAACCGTCATGAAAAATGTTGTAAACGGGGAGAAAACACTTTAAATGGGAGCATCAGTAAGAATTTGGACGGCGAAAATAAGTCGTAGTAAGCGGGAAACGTCTAAGTCGAAACGTCGTATAAGCGAGATCCACTATAAAACATGACTTTCTCTAGAGAGCAGGGGTTTTCAACCTTTTTCCAGTCGCGAGCACTGCCTGTGCCCATCATCGAAATAAGAGCATTCTCGCGGCATGTTTAATATACGAATGCATGAAATGATGATGATTTCAATCCGTGAATGCAATTCCTCTGATGTGTTTAGTTGGAATATTGATCAAGTGCTCGCGAGTACGAAATCGAGCACTCTTGGTACTTCAGGGAGCACCGTGGTGCTCGCGAGCAATGGGTTGAAGATGCCTGCTCTAGAGAGACACATTTCTGATTCAACTCGATCAGTGGTAAATTGCTGTACGGCGATATGACCGGAGTTAGTGACTAGTGAATGATCAGAAGCGTACACAGCATTTTTTCAAGGAAGTAGGCCACTTTTTTTCCTTCGGGGCCTCTACCTTCCTTCGGGGGGGATACGGGGCGCATGGGGGGGTGCATTTCCACTCTAGCGTCCGACTTTCATAAACCGACTGATCTAATGTATTTTCGCATATATGAACTGAAATCATCATCATCATCATGCCTCTCCTCAGACTTTCAAGTCTATCTCCGCCTATCGGGGGGTGGTCTTTTTACCGCAAAAAAAAAAAAAAAACGCTATAAAAGGGAGAGACTCCTTTCCTTTGTATGCCAGTGACACCACTGGTGATCAAACTTTTCCTCACCCGTGCCAATTTCAGGATCAGAAATCTTATGTACAGTGGATCCGCGATTTAACGCCACCATTTATATATCTCTCAGATTTCTAGCGCTATAACGACTTTGACGTTACATCGAATCAAGGTTTAACTCGTATAAAGCCTAGAAATGGAAGATATTTTCAATGAACATTTCTGGCGCTAAGCGGGTTTGGTACGACGCGACGAAAGGGGGAAGGGAGACGCTATAATGGGGGTTCCGCTGTATACCACTCGATTTTTATCATTGGTGTGATATAGAATTCGCAGACGTCCTATTTCAAAGGATGGTACCGTATTTTTTACCATCTAGCAGCGGGCAATGCGAATATCGCGTTTTACGTATTCTATAAAATTTTGCGAGGCACGCTAGATGGTCACTTAAATGATCTGTGAATGTGCCGCGGGCCTACTTGAGTGATCTGCAAATGTGCCGCCTAGTTCATTTTCACAAAATTAGGTTTTGAGGTGACGAGCCAAATCCGGTAACCCCCTTGGGCCATGGGTTTAGCACATATGGCTTAGAGGGTGGGTCGCAATGAATTTCTTAAAGAGAAATTTTGAGTTCTTAGCCTTCAAGTAGTATTGAAATTCACAGAAATTGGTTATAATAACATATAAAGGTACGTTCTTCCGAAATTTAAACAAAATAAGTCTCTGATCATCCGCCCCCCCCCCCCCCCCTGTTCGCATACGTCTCTAGTCCCAATATGGACTAGAGGGTTAGGAGGTAGAGGGCTGAGCTGACGAAGTTTTGCTAACAAGGAGGAAGGGGTTCGGAGTTTTGCTGACGGGGGAGGGGGTCAAAAATGGCTAAAAATCTGCTGACGTAATACTTGAACAGCCCCTTAACACTATAGCATGCCACTAGTTAGCCAGCAGTGTGCACAAAAACAAGACGATGTCTCACTCTTCTCACCTAGAGGTAGTCACTAATCCCTAGTGACACGGAGCTTGTTATTTCGAATTCTCTATAAGCTCTAAGTAACTAACTACCAGCGCCTATTGAATAAGATGTCAACAACCCTGCAAAAAAGGAAAAGAAAATGGGGTTTAGTGGTTTCATTTCGCTTACGAGAGGTCATCGGTCAAGTAGTTGCTTGCCTTTTTTGTTTTACCAGTCAGTCACGGGGTGTCAACTCAACGGACCCAATGCATAGCCAATGCCACAAAATAATAATAAAGACAGAAAAGTCTCTCTTTTTAGAATTTCTCTAGAGAGATTAGTGCGTGGGCTGTGGAAATTTACAACATATTCTCGAAGTGAAAACTCCAGTTTCTGTGGATGACCTCGGGTTTGCTTCGTTCACGAACGCCCATCGAAAGGAGACGCCCATGGCCCAGCGATGCAAATTTATGCATTTCTCTTTCTTTCTCTCTGGTTGATTAGGTTATGCGCGTTAATTTCACATCTTTTCCTCTCTCTCTTTCTCTCTTGTTGAATCTTGATTTTTAATTAGATGTGGTTACAAAAAAGAAAACTCTCTTTCATTGGTTCAAGCGTTTCTTTGACCTACAGGGATTTTAACCCTTTTCCCGTGTCGGCCGCGAGAAATCTCATCTGCGATGCGTTAATTATGACGTCAGTTTCATCCAGGAACCAAGATGCGTGTTGGTTGGCCTTTTTAACCCCTTTTAATACCAATTGTTGGACAGGCTGGCTGCCCGAGGGCTAATGCATCATCGTCTTTGAAAGTTCAATAAGCTCGTAAAGAGGTGAGCTAATTACGAGCTTCGTTACTGGTTGAGCATGGACGTAGCTGGTAGCGTCACTGGTCGATCCATCGACAGTGTGTCCTAAGCTTGCCATATTTCTTTGAGGAAAAATACGGGAAATTAGGAACCCCCAACACACAGGACATATCCAATTATCGCCAAAAATGATGCGAAAAATGAGAAAAGTTGCCAGTTACTGCTTAAAATCATCGAAAAATTGCTAATCGTAGGTTGGTTATAAAGTGCTACAGCATATTGCAGTGAATGAAAAAATTCTACGAAAAAAAACGTTTCGATATATATAAGTAAGGCAAATTTGTGAGAAGAATATTCATTTTTATAATCATAATTATCGTACTATAATTTAAAAATTGAGAGAATAATTTCTATCCTTGATTTCAACGAAAAATAAAAATTCAAGAGCTTTGGCTTCGTTGCAAATGTGGGAAACAACGGAACGACCACAAAATAAGATGAAAATGCAGGAATGGCTCGGGAAATATGGAACGTATGGCATAGCTGCCGACTTTTGAAAATGAAAATTCGGGAGATTTTCGCGCAAACCCGTATTTTATGCTAAAACCATTCCCTAATAAATACAATAGGGATTTTTCCAAATAAAATAGGGATTTTCCAAACATAAAAGTTAAAGCGTAGGGAATAAAATCCCTACTGAAGTCAAATTAAAATAGGGATTTTACACACATGGAAGTTAAACCCTTGGGAATAAAATTCCTACGCAAAAAAAAAGTGAAATTGGAGGCCAAAACTTCAATGATGTAAAAATAAATATCGTGTTCAATCAGAAACGCTGTGAACAAACATTCTGCGTGAATGACCCCAAAATCATCGGAAGATGAAGGAAAAAGCGTCAATTTTTGAAGAACACTGACTTTTTGTGACACTTGCTTGATGTTTTTTTTTCACTTCACGACTGATGATGGTAGTCTTTCCATGACCGATGTTTATGTCCGTAACACAACTTGTACAAAAAGGAAAAGTCGGCCCTCCTCTGGAACGTTTGATGAAAGGAAATTCATCGGAATAAGTGTCTTTGAAATTGATTAAATATGTTTTTGCTTATCATTATTCGTGTTTTGTTATATCACACGTTATAACAAAAGAAATTTTGACCACATGCGCGTGACTATAATCTTCAATTATTATCCAGGACTATTGGCTGCTAAGCCATTTACCTGCACGATAAGACAAACAACTTTCTTGTTACCATCAGAGGGTTTGTAAAACTTCCTTAAAAAGGGAATTTCCCCATTTACGACGTGTGACGTCATTTCGAAAGGGGAAAAAAAAGAGGCTTCATGCCCCACAAGAAATTCCTTAGGGATTGTTTTCATAAGCGGGGATTTTTTTTAATGAAGTAGGGAATTTTAAGGGACAATTAGGGATTTTTGTGATTTTCGTAAAAATTCGGGAGATTTAAGAACTTTTCGGGAGGTCGAGCGATGAAGCTAAAATTCGGGAGATTCCCGAAAAATTCGGGAGACTTGGCAGCTATGGTATGGTTACACCAGAGCAGGGGTTTCCAACGTAGAATTTCTCGTGAAAACCCTTGATGATTATTAGGTTACTCAGCGGAAACCCTTGATGATTATTAGGTTACTGAGTGGAACCCTTGGTGATAACGAATAGCTGTTCTATACGGAACTCAAACCGATTTTTGAATATTTACCCAAAGAAAAGTGTGTCGCTACTGCCATCTCAACAGCATCATGACCCCAGGACAGGTGCGACACTAGAGGGATAGGTACCACCTCTTGATCAGGGGAGTACGCAGGATCCACTTTTGAATGGGAGTACAGAAGGCTTGGGGGGGGGAGTTTGTTGAAAAATTGTTTTCCCAAGAAATTTTGAGTTACCACCCTTCAAGAAGCATTAAAATTAACAGAAATTGGTTAAAATAGTACATAAAATATATTTTCTTTCGATATTTTAATTGTTCTGCCGAATTTTTTTAAATATTTGGTTAGCTTGGGAGGGGAGGGCACAGTCTTTCTATCCCGCCCCCCCCCCCCCCCCATGCGTAGGTCTGTGCTCGTAATATACATATTTATTGTCATAAATAATCGTGCCAGATCTTATTGTGGAACTCCTATGCCATTGAGGTCCCCATATGGCCCCTACGAGGGAGCTGGGCTGACAGGGCTCTAGCCCGGGGCCTGAAAGTATTCTCATCATTTTTGTTTTTCACACGATAAGTTCATAATGGGGGGGGGGGGGGGCGTGTAGAGTCTCACCTTGGAGCCCACCAAAGATCGTATCTTATGAATCTTACTGCAGGATGGGGGGGGGGGGCATGGGTCTCCGTGCCATGTACGATTGAATTCATGGTTGGAACTCAAGAGTTTGGAGCCCTGTATTCTGTGTGCGCCATTTTGGATGCGGAATTCCCTTATTCCTCAATGTTTTCATTACATTTCATCCCAGGAGGCTCCAAAAAATCTCCTTGTAGTACTGCGGACTTATTAAGATAGCGCTGTTCTTGTGATCGTGTGAAGATGGTGTAACTAAAAAAAAACGATGTCATTTTTACAGTCTCCTGGATTTTGAAAAATTTGTTTATAACCGCCGTGTGATGAAGAATAGGGAACCTCAGTCCAACCAGTTTCATAATCCGGACGGAGACTACTCGATATTAGTTCGAATATCTCCGTGTGAGGACGTCTTTAAGGGGCTAAAAGTCAATAAGAATCAATAAAATGCAATAGAATTCGTCTTTCTTTCGAATGCACAGGGCATTTGAATCCGAAACAGGATCCAATAGCACACATTGGTTCACTCCACTCTCTGTACGTAATGTCACATAACTTTCAACAAAAATGAGGGAAAACTTACCCCTCACCCGTATAATTTAAAATATGCATCTATGTACACATCAAGTACAATGCATAATAGGTAAAAGACGGAACAAAAAAACATTTTTCCAATGAATATATTTTCGTATCGTCTATCCGAAGTATTTCTCTAAAAAGAAAAGACACCAGTGTTTTATGCCCGAGAGGTTAAAGTTCGCCATTTATTACCGAAATCGTTAGGAATATTCTCTCTCTCTCTTGAAACTTTCCATAGTCTCTCTTTTGATGGTTTTCTCTTCACTGGAAATAAGAGTGTCTTTTTCATTTTTGGAATTGCTTCCTGAAACCTCCCGCAGAGCAAAAGCTAAACACACCGTCTACGTTCCGTCGTATAATAACCGAATGGAAAAGAAAATAGGCAAAAAGAATCCCTTATTATTTACGACCCAAAGAAAAGGGTCTTTGGCCACTACTAAGATTTTTTTTTTTTCGGTTCTCTTGGTCATTTTTGTTTTTAAAGAGCCGCCGCTTGTCACGTCGGTGTCATTTCTTTGTGTCATGTCACGACTGTGGTGACGTGCTGGGAAACAATCTCTACCGTTTCTTTTTTCACCGTCCCTTTGTCTTAAGATGGAATTTTGCTGGGCCTCCTACTCGAATGTCTAGAAGACAGCTTGTTTTTTGGTCCGATACACAAAGAAAAAGTGTTGAAGAGAAGATGATGATGGCGTTGTTTGTTCCCGTGTGTGTTTTTCTTCAAACAAAACTTTATTCAAAGAAACTATGGAAGAAAACGAGTTTTCTTTTTATAGATGTTTCGCTGCCCGTGGGGATGATATCCCGAGCTTCTTTGGTATCTGAAACCATTATCTTTCTTTAATGGACATTTTTTTTTTACTGTGAGTTGAAGTGTTTCTGTTTCGTATCCATTAGCCGACTTGGTATCCGACTACTTTTCTATAAAATGGTATAAAGAATGAACTTTAATAACATTTTTTGATAAAAAGTGACCCGGAATGGAGAAAACAATAATAAATTTTGGATTACCTACTCTCGTTTTCCTATAAAAAAGTCATTTTTGTGTCAAATTTTAAGCAAAATGTATGTAATATTTGAAACGATTGCAAAAACCTCTATTTTTTTTTTCTCAGCTCAAAATTTTTTTTTATTATTTTCACGTATGCTCATAACTTACACCCAAATCTATTGATGTTCGTGTGAATTTTTTTAAATTTCATTTTACATATCCTGTGTAAAACACTGTAATTAGACAGGGCTGCCCAACCACCGGCCTGCGGGCGTAATGCGGCCCCCGAATGTTGTTCCGGTAGCAAAAAGTATCACTACACACAACACGATAAATACCTATAGACATTTTTCTTTCTAGACCATATTTCTGTCATAAAAATATGGGATATGTCCAAGAAAAAGTTATCAAGTCGCCAGTTAAAGCCGAAGGATTTGTCAAAGGCAAGTAAAGTTGCCACAGCCGGAAAAAAATTTTCACATACAAGTAAAGTTTTCATTCCATTTAGAGCCAAAAAATTGTCAAAGGCAATTATCATAAAATAATTTATGTCATGGGAAATAATCTTAGTTCTTAATTTCAAAAATTCAAGTAAGCCTCTTTGACATTAAGGGAAAAAAACGGGACTTTTTATATAAAAAAAAAGTTAGGACTGCCAAAATCACGAAAGTGTCCCGTAAAATATGGATCATATGATTATCCTTTATGTTTTAAACGCGAGTGACAGAAATACTACATATCTCGTCTATGGATTGAAAAGATTTTGCAACCCTGTGATAGACCTTAGATTTCAGTTCATTAACCTTGACAATACACGGCAGAATATCACAGTAAAATCTTATTAAGGATAAAATCAATTTTTTCAAAATTGTATTTCAAACTCAAATAAAATGTCAAAAATAGCATTCTTCGTAAAACGCGTTTAAAGTTTTTATTCGTAGATTACTTGTATGTAAAAACGCAAACGTAACTTCGGTTCTAAGCGTCATATGATTCCAAAACATGCCTTTTTTGTGTGTGTATGACGCTTAGAACCGAAGTTACGTTTTCGTAAAATGGGGGCTTCCATAAGCAATGGGGGAAAAAAAAACCCGATATTTTTCTCAAAAATGACGTTTTAAATGTTTTCTGATACCTTAAACTCGAAAGACTTGAAAGTCGTGTATGTATTTCTGTTATAATGTAGATAGGTAGATGTAACGCCGAATATATTAGACCACGGAATGATTTAGGAGTTATTTGTCGACGTGGTACCGAACCAGTTTCGAATCTCGGACCATTTTGTCGTCCTACGTCTGTCTATATGTTTGCATGTATTGAAGAACTATTTACCGACTGGTCTAGTCAAAATGAGTGTTTATACGGAGCTCACAATGGATCGGAGCTCCAGTTAAGTGATGGCGAAATCAGGACGTCCTCATAAAAACAAGACACAACAAACCGATAATTAAAATATGGAATGCTCTCTCAAAGGCCGACTTTGACTTGATTTATCATTATGAGCAGTGTGTGGTCGAAATTTTGTTCTATTCATTAATTTGAAAATGAATAAATAATAAGTTTTAATGTTTAAAAGAACGAAAAGAGAGAGAGAAAGAGTCCTTGGGGATTTCGAATATATTATTCAGATATTTCTTCGGATGTCTTTGAGAAATTGTTTGCAACAGTTACGATCAGCAAATCAATTCCTCGAGCTCGTGTCCTAACTATGCGTTATTAGATACCAAAAAACACGTTTAGGAATGAGAATTTAGGAAGCTGGAGAGAGAGAGAGAATCGTTGGTTTCTAAAAACATTTCTCTTTAAACAAAAAAACTACTTGTTTTTTAAGGTCTCGCAAAAACTCATATGCATTATTATGAGGTGACGGAATCATCTATTGTAGAGCTGAAGAGAGAAACTGAATTAAAAGATCATGCCGGTAACATGATTTTAAGAAACAGAATAATCATTGTATATTATGAATGGGGTAACGTAATCATTTTCCATAAGCTGAAGAATCATTTTTATGAAGAAGCACTGGATTTTTTCTTCCTAAGAAGTGACAAAAATCATTATTTTGATTCATAAAGAATCATTGTTTTAAAAAGTAATGAGTCATTGTTTTGGAATGGGACGAATCATTGCTCTAAGTCATAGTCTAAGACGTAAAGATTCATTGTTTTGGAACATGAAGAATCATTGCTCTAAGGCGTAAAGAATTATTGTTTCAAGACGTACAGCATCTTTGTTCTAAAATGCAAAGAATCATTGCTCTAAAATGTAAAGAATCATTGTTCTCAAATGTAAAGAATCATTGTTCTCAAATGTAAAGGAGCACTGTTCTCAAATGTAAAGAAGCATTGTTTTTAAGCGCAAAGATTCGTTGTCTTGAGGTGTAATGAAGATTCTTTGTTTTGAAACATGAGGAAAATCGTTGTTCAAGATGTCAAAATAATCATTGTTGTAAAGGGGAATGTTTGCAGATGCAATGAGTCGTTCTTTTTTATAACGTGATCACTATTTCAAGACTTGAGAAAATCATTGTTGTAAAGGGATATACACATAATCATTCTTTAAAATGATTGCTGAATACACTGATGCTTAAAATTTTTCAGCGTCTTCTTATGCCCTAGCCTAATATCATAGTTTTCTAGAATTGTTTATTACTGAACATTATTTCGAAAGGTAAATTATCGGTGTTGACAGTCATCGAATTATCATAATCGTGGAATGAAATGAATAATTGGGAGAACTTTCGATGTCTGTCACACCCTCAGATGATGAGGAATCCAATTCAGAATTCAGCATCTTGTTCATCAAACTATTCTGAATACCTATTGGCTTTTCGCGTGAGCACATCTTCTCTTAAGCTTGCATAATATCACCTCTAGATCTGAATTTATAATTTCCCGCATCACACCATCGTTGCCATGTGTCAGGTTTTAACCACGGCGTTGCTATTTCACGGTTCAAGCACTCGTAAGAATTCGATGCTAGATGTCAGCAAGTGCCTAATCAGTGGCCAATCTTCTCTCAAATTATCCATTGTCCGAATGTCAGTGTTGACATCAGCTTGCAATTAAGTGGCATCAAAGTTTCTCTCTGGGTAATATCCGTGTACTGCATACACGTGGCGAATGAAATAATACGTTGTAATTCGACGCCAGCCGTACAACAAAACTCGGATCTTCTGCTGTTTTAATGATAGCTTGTCAGACATGTTTTTTAGTGCAGGTGATACCTCGACTAACGAAGCTAATTCTGAACCTGACCTGCTTAACGGATCCTGACCGAATTAGTAGCTTCGAAATTGGTTAAATGAGAATTTACAGGCAGATGAGAGAGGTACCGAAGATCTTTTTATTTTAAACCGCTTCCAAAAGTTAAGAATGCGACGGCTCTTATACAACATACCCTACTTTAACCGTGTCCTTCTGGATTGGACGGTTAATGGGACACAAATGCGGGATACTCGGGCGCATAGTCCCTTCATGTGGAGCTTTCGGCACACAGTACTGGAAAATATTGTCTAACCAAATGATGCTGCAGTAATGGATGCAACAGTGGTGAAAGTCTCTCGTGGATTCCGCTTGGGTTCTATAGCAATACATATAACGATCATCAGACTGAGGTGGTAACCCTGGTTGACTGGACCCATGTCTCCGGTCAGCTTTTTGACTTGCTTGGGAATTTTGTTTTCGTTATCAGTATATTGCTATAGCAGCTAAGCGGAATCGACGAGCGACCTCCACAACTGTTGCTTCCAAGATCGCAATATCACTTGGTAAGACACTATCTGCTGGTACTGAGTGCCGACGGGCTCCACGTGAAGGGACTGTTTGCGCGAGTACCACACGCTTGTGTTCCACTATCCGTGCAATCTACAGGGGCAAGATTAAAGCGGTGTGTCGTAATGTTATATAAACCATCGCGTGCTTAACTTTTGGAAGCGAGTGTACATTATGTACACAACCAACACTAGCTTTTTAGTCTACTGAAGCTGGTATTAACACAACCCAGTCGAGCTCGTAGCTGTCTCCATCCATTTGTGATTTGCTCAGCTCATTTCGGTGTCTGATACATGCAAATGGAAAAGATAAGCTCCTACAATATCCAGACTGTTCAGTTTGATACTGAGTCCCGCACTGAAAGAACGCTTGAATTGAAAACATGGACTTCTTTTTTAATGCATTTTCTATCAGCTGACTGATACATGAAATGTATATTACAGTATACATGATATGATTCAAAAATTTAAAAAAAGAGAAGTAGAGATACATCTGGAAAAATATTCCAGAGGGTTGATATATGGATCGAGTGACTGTATTAAATTATTTTAATTGATTTTATTTCCATGTGGGTTCAATAGTCTGCAAAGCTAATAGAATTTCATATATGTTACGTACGGCATACCGTAAGTGTGATGCGCGTACGTTGTCATATGCTTTCTGTGTGTACGTTCGCCCGACTCTGGAGTTCTGTTCGCAAGTATGGAGCCCTTACAAAATCAAGGACATAAAGCTCCTCGAAAAGCCACAGAGGTCATTTACTAAACGAATACCTGGCATGAGCGGTCTATCTTATTGCCAGAGACTTCAATTTCTGGGTTTACACTCACTGGAATGGCGTAGAATCGCTGCAGATCTGAAGATGTGCTACAAACTAGTCCACCAAATTGTTTATCTACCATCGAGAGAGCCTCTCTTTGAGATCATAGACAGGCGAGTTAACCTACGTAGGCATCGCTTCCAAATAAGAATACCAATAGCTAGAAGGGATTGCTTTTTCTACGGATATAGATGCCGTGTGGCAAGAATATGGAACAGTCTTCCATCTGAACTTGTATGTGCCTCCTACGCAAGATTTGCTTCCACTATTGGGGATTTCGACCTGGCTCCGTATGCGAAGTGCTTCCCGTACTGACTATATTTTTTTCTTCCAGTATAAGTGCATTTCATGCCTTCTGGGGTTATTATTGTAAATTATCATAAAATAATTTTTTATGATAATTACGATAAATAAAATAAAACTTGTACCTTCATATACTTAGGTTCACCACATCTTATGAAGAAAATGCAGGAAATTGCGATGCTAAATACGAGATATAATTAATTCTAGCGAAAAAAAAATTTGCAACAAATTTGCGAATTATGGCCAAAATGGGTGCATTTGTGATTTCCCTACCATTTGGTAGGGAAATCACAAATGCAGTAAAAATATAGTCAAGTGAAATATTCAAATACACTTTTGTTTACTGCGATTTGCATTTGTGATTTCCCTACCATTTGGTAGGGAAATCACAAATGCAAATCGCAGTAAACAAAAGTGTATTTGACGAAAAAAATTCAAATGACTAGATAATCATATTTCATCGAGGAGAGTAAAGGGAACTGGAATCTCTTAAATAAGGTAAAAATCGGGTGGCTCTCCTGATGCCAACAAAAAGAAATCCCACATTTCTGAGTGAAATATTCACTAAGATATTCGAATTCGAAAAAGGTAAAATGAGGGATGTCGCCAATCGTTGTCAAAAACGTTGCCATTAAGTCGGCGAAATCTTTAATTGCAGTTGAAATCGCTGAAAAATTAAGGAAAAAAAGGTCAACCTGACAAATAAATATACAGGGTGCATGGAATTTTACTGGCGAACCGTTGATCCTAGAAAGGCATACTTCCAATTACAAAAAGTATTCAAATAACGTGTGGACCCTGGATATATGTCATTCATATTTCATGGGGGCAGGGGGGGGGGAGGTGTATAGTTGTTAAAATAAACATGTTAACTTTTTATACGGACGTCTTGTGCTTGAAAACCAAATTAGAAAGTTGTCGCCCTGGCTCTCCTGATGACAGGGGAAAAAAATTCTACGTTTCTAAACACAATATTCACTGAGATATTCGAATAACGGAGGAACGTTTTTTTTTTTGGGGGGGGGGGGATGATAGTATTAAATGCGGTCTAAAACCAAACCACTAAGTTCGAAACAAAACCCACTAAATATGCACTCAGGCTTAAACACACGCTCACATGTCCGGCACAACTCAATCATTAGTAAATTGTCCATGGTGATAGACCGGAGTTCTGCCCGGTTTGAAAGAAAGAAAGATTACCGTGGCACCGTATTCACAAATCCCCAGAAAGGATTAAGGTGGTGTTTCTCTCTCGTGTGCGCCGTGGCTCCTAGGGCTGTCGCCAACCTTCGTCAGGGCATGGGCAGAGATACGGGGGGGGGGCAGCGTCAAAGGTGGAGTCGACTGATCTAATGTATAAATGTATATATGAATTGACATCATCATTATCGTGCTCCCCCCCCCCCTCAGCAATAATGACCGTGCCCCTCCCCCCCAGACTTCCAAGTCTATCTCCGCCTATGCGTCAGGGGCGTCACGGTATAGCTGGAGATATTTTTTGATGTATCTATTTATGCTTTGGAAAGTGTTTCTTTCCTTTTTTTGTGGAAATATGCACTAAATTATTCTGGGGAGCCGCAGTGGAACCATTAATTGGGCAAGGGAGACGCGAGTGGCAAAATTTTTAGAACCACTGAACTAGGATCTTATACGGATTGTTCTTCCTCCGAGGTCGTAGCTCCCTATGGCTCACAGTTGCAGAAATGTGGAGTTGTATAAGTTTTCGACGAAGTTCTTTGATGTAGTCAATCAACAATGGAAATTCCAAGTCATTTCAGAAACCCCTTATGAACTTGAAAGCTCTGACAAAAGATCTTAATGTGTTCTTATGTTGCAATTGCAACTTCTACTTGTTCGTTTTCCCTTGAATACGCTCACGCTCAAGCAGCGTAAACAGGAAGAAGAAACGATTAACTTCTGTCGCGAGAAAAATATTTAGATTAAATAAATAATCTCATCAAAAAACATTTTAATGTAAAAACACTGAAGCCAGGTCTCGAGATTCTTTAGCCGTAAAAAGTTATGTTATCTGATGTAGAGCTAAGTCTAATGCTCTTATATTAACTGTGGCACTTCGATTCACAAATCACTCCCAAACCTGTACACCTTTAGTCGAAGAACATTTTTGGGATTTGGCAATTTGGGACTTGAATCCTGATAAATTCAGAGCATTTTACGAATTCAATTATAAACCTCTTAATTTCACTTTTTTATCATTTGTAGTGCTTGAGAAATTTGAACTCAGTTTCATTATTTTGACACTGACTGACTCATTCACCGATCATCAAATATCCTGGGTGCTTCTAGCAGCCCTAGAAACATGAAATTAGGTATGAAGATAGTGTTTAGGATACACACGTGACGCACTCAGGCTGTTAGATACACCTGCTTGCACACTTCCGGCACAACTCATTCGATAGTAAATTGCCTATGGTGATACAGACCAGAGTTGCTCTTGTTTTGAAAGAAAGAAAATGTTTCTTAACCACCCGGACGCGCGGCTTGTCTCCTGGCCTCAGAGCCGTAACTAGGATTTTTGTGAGGGTTCGGTCCCCATCCACTGTAAAATTCAAAGATTTTGCTTCAATTTTTTTATTTTCTCGTGAAATTTGCTGCGCCTTCAAATTTCGTCGCCCGAATCAGCGCCTTACTTTGCGCTTTCTACACAGCCCCATTTTATATATTTCGAGGGAAAGCGGGAGTCGTCACCCCCCACAAAAAAAAACACATACAAATATACATATTTTGCTGAAAAATAGCTACACAAAAATATGCCATAGGGGTCATTAAATTATTACGTTAGCATCGACGGGGGGGGGGGGTTTCCGATTTGCTGACTTTTGATGACAAGGGGGTTTGAAGGTTGCTTATGTCATCAACCGCCGCTTTTTGAAGATATGAAATATTCTAAGCTGCTGACGAAATTTTGCTGACAGGGGGAAGGGGAGGGCCAGTGTTTTGCTGACTTTTGATGACAGGGGGGGTTTGGATGATGCTTACGTCATCAATCACCCTTTATACATCCTGAACTGCGGTTTATGTGCACCTGAACTAACAATCCCCCTATTGATAAGTCTCCTAGAGAGCCACTTTAGTGATCTCTTAATGTTTCGTGGATCCTTAAAGTGATCTAGCAATGTGTTTGGGCCGCTTAAGTATTCTCGAGCTGTGCCACGTATCATTCAAGTGATCCGTAATTATGCCGCGTATCACTTAAGTAATCTGGGAATGTGCCGGGGGTAACTTGAGTGATGTAGAGCCACAATGGCGGTCGCTTAAGTGCTCTAAAACTGTGCCAACTGTCACTCAAGGGATTTCTAAATGCGCCACGTATCGCCTAAGTGTTCTGGAACTGTGTCGCGGGTCACTTAAGTGATCTGAAAAATGTTTGATGGGCCTACTTGAGTGATCTGAAAATGTACCACGGCTGACCTAAATACTCTGGAATTGTGCCATGGGCCACTTAAGCTATCTGTAAATGTGCCGCTTAGTTCATTTTCACAAAATTAGGTTTGAGGTGGCGGACCACATCAGATAACCCCGAGGGCCACATTTGGCCCGTGGGTCATCAATTTGGCATTTGCGGCTCAGAGGGTGGGTCACGATGAATTTCTTAAAGGTGGGGGGGGGGCGCAGAGATGACGAAATTTTGCTGACGGGGGGAAGGGGGTCAAAAATGGCTGAAAAATTGCTGACGTAATACTTGAACAGCGCGGCAAAAAACACAGTACTGACCAGACAAGTAGGAGAAAAATCCAACGATGTAACCGTAATAAACTGCGGAACCAGAGTTGTGAAACTGGAATAGAAATGTGCAAATAAAATATTATTAATTTTTTTTTCCCCCTTCGATCCATGAAGTATATATATAATGAACCTTTTGGGGGCATTTAGTGGCCCGCAGTCGCGCAATGGAGCGTGGTTCCTTTTCAAAGCATTGGATAATAATCGTCGGCGTGCACGCAATGTGGCCTCTCGCTTCCTTCTCTGGGCTTGGCGCGATGGCCGGGGCCCCCACCGAACAAGAAGAAATGGGTCGAAGGACAAGAATAAGAAAATAAAGCCCGGAGGGAGAGAGGGGGGGGGGAAACAATTTTATTTCTACTCGAATGACTTTCATCTTTTTCGAGATACCCTCGTGTTATTTGATAATGTCCCGTTTTTTGTTTTCTTTATCCGTTTCATTTTTAATCTGACGTAGAATTTTACAAGAGGATTAAGTTCCTTCTCTGCCCTCCATTACGGCATTAAAAATCTAATGAGGAAACGCTGTATCCACGCGTCCAGTTTGGGGAGATTCGGCCGTGATGATGGCGACTGGAGGCAGAGTGGTCATCAGCCGAGTATTTATGTGATTTTGTTTTTTCGGTAATGAAATGGGACGGAATGTATTTGCGGGTGAAAAGTTCACTTGGGAACCATCCGTAACTCGGTGCGAGGGGTTTCTTCAGTTGAATTGCTCATTGGTTTGTAAACCTTAGAGAGCGGGAGTTCTTTTTCAGCAGTGACCCAAAATCAACAAAGAGGTCGGCTTCGCGACCCATGAGACTGTCCACTGACGGCTCTTGAGCTTGATCACGACCCAAAGTTGGTCGCTGAAGCTTCTGAGACAGGTCTTCCAAATCCACTTCAGCAGAGGGTTCTTAATCTTTTACAATCGGTACCCCCAAATCAACAAAGAGATCAGCTTCACGACCTATGAGACTGGTTGTTATTCAAAATTATTGAAACCTGTGATGCAATAACTGCATTTATAACAGGACTGTAAGTGGGTTCCTACGACCCATTTCAAAAGCTCCTGCGAAAACCAAGTTGGGGTCGTGACCCATAGCTCAGGAATCTCTGGCTGTAAGTTCATTTTCACGACCCATCTCGAAAGCCCCGCGAATCGAATTGTACCTTATTTGTGTTTAATTATTGTTATGTTTATTTTACTAACACATTTAGCGATTTAAATGTTGTGTCTTTAAAAATATGGCTGAACAATATTGAAGTTCCAAACATAAGTATACTTTTTAAATGTAGAAATCAGACCAACACTAATTTTTCAGACAATATTGAACTTTATAAATAATAAAATAAGTGTGTAGTCATACATGATAACAGGCAATTATTTTAATATTCATCGGCCTGCACGCAATGTGACCTCTCTGGGCTTGTATAGAGTATATATAGTATATGTATAGAGGAAAAATTGTTATAAAATTTCTGCTAATTTTATCCTTTATCAAGTCCAGGGTTGATAGAAATTGTGATTTTTTTCAAAAAGTCAAATAAATTCAATTCAATTTTTTTTTAATTTAAGTTCTATATTTACTCATTTTTAATCCCAAGTTTGAAATGTTAACTTATTAGTGGGTATTAAATAGTTTTCGTAACAAATATAGCTCTTATTTTAACTTATAGACTATATTAAGCTCAAGGGATCTTGCTTTTAAAAAAATCCCATTAGCGTACTAAACTACACTAAAAATCCCATTTATCATACTAATGCCATCTAATAAAAAATCCTTTTACGTTTAAAACAGTATTTAAGTTTGTACTTTATAAAAAAAATCCTAAATACGCAACTAACATTCATTAATTTAATAAATTTAAATATTCTGGAAAAAAATCTTTATAAAATAAATTATACTGCGATGTGATACCACTAACGCGTAAACTTTCCTTTGCCAAAGAACTGCCCTGAATGAACAAAAGTGTTCATTACGAGTTTTATGAAAAATTGCATTATGTTGTAGTATGATTAAAAAAGTATGGAGGGAAAAAATTAGAGCTGTGAAAAAAATTTTCATTATTGATTTTGGAAAGGAATGTAATCTTGTTTCTCTCGCAACTGTGACAAATTATTCTGTGACACAGATAGTGTATTGCCTGCTTCTACAAAGCTTGTGATGAATTCCATTCCAGAGATCTGTCCATACAATTAACATTCTGTTTAACGACTTCACTTTCTCCATGGGAAAGAAAGTTCTTGAAATAGACTTTAGAAACCTTTCAAATCTTCTAATCTTTTGAGAAAAAACTGAATTAATTCTGCCAACCAACTAAATGGCAGTAATAAAGTCAGTCGCGGCTATTTTCAAAAATCACAATGAATTAAATTCGGGTGATGAAGTTAATTACTCAAGTGGCCATCTTCAAATGAATCATCCAGTTGCAAAGTTTCTTTTGGGATAGACAACCTCGTCTTACTATAATGGGCTTTTAAATGTCATCTAGAACAAGGGATCGTTAGAGAGATTTCAGATGGTCCGTGAGCCTGGAGAAATAGCGAGACACCCAGGCTCTGTCGCAAGAAGCAATGTAAGCACTTCGGCCCCTAGGACCCGGGAATCTCCGGCAAAACCAGAATTTATTGATATGTCAAAGATTACACATGTAGTGTATCGTAATTAAAACTATGTAAATCAAGTGAAAGTCAAAATGCAACGGTCACCAATAATAAACAATTATAGAAAGTTGTATAAGATCATATCGCAAAAGGCGCAATCAAAGGTTTGATCGATCGAGTCTTTGTATGACAAAAGGGCGGAGCACGCCATCCCGCTCAGACAGTTCAATTCACTCCTGAGTAATGTTGAAAATTTCTTCTGGGCTTCATTAGATTTCGGATTCATCATCATCCTAGCTTACAAACAGTGCCACCAGCACGCTGTAACGGTGAAGACGCGGCGATCTCCTTAACAGGGGCGCTGGTACCGAAGTTACATGGGCTGAAGGAGTTGGATCCCTTATCCTCTCTGGATGTTGCTCAAGGGAATTTGACCAATTTTCTCTTATCGTTTCTTTTGATTCTTCTCGACGTAGTATGCAAGCATCCATGTTGTGTAAGGATGGGCAGCTGGCGATTGGAAGTGGAAGGACGTCGTTTCTAGACAGCATGTATCGTGGTGCAGGGCCGTGCCACGTTTAAGACAAGAGCATTTATTAAGAGCAATCGCTTTACAACGATGTAAGGTTTCCAGGAAAAGTCCATGACCGATGACAAATATGATGAGCTCCCGCGACCAGTCCCTGCTCCTTGTAACCTTGAAATGAACCTTCCTTGTAACGTGAATTGATCTTCCAGACGCCTCCGGCTTATCCCAATCCAGTTGCCAATTTCCTATCATGTGTCTCCAAAAGAAGTGACTTGGCGTAAGAAGCCGGATATAAGAATTTGTCGTAAAACACTCCGGTATTGGTCGCTTAGCTCGTTTTCCATTGACCGTTGTGGACTTTTCCAGGAGATGAATATTGATGGGTGAAATACTAGTATACTGCTGATCCTTCTGACCATGGCGTTTTCAGAAGGTCCGTGAGCCTAGAAGAGAAAACAACTCGTTTTTGTTTTTTTTTACATTATTGTCTGCCGAATATTATTCTATTAAGGCAGTGTTTCTCAAACTTTTATGACCCACTGCTCTCTTGCTTAATTCATGGCTCATCTATGGCTCCCCAGAACAGTTGAGTAGATATTTTCTCACAAACACTTAGAAAAGAACCATTTCTCGAGTCGTGAATAGGGACACAAGTAAATGTCTCCAGCTCGTCGCGACGCCCCTGAAATAGGCTACCGATGTCCTAGAAGCCGTTACGTACACCTCCCTCGAGAAGATCTGTGTTAAGGGACCAGTGACCTTCATTTTATTGGCGCGAGGGATTCGTGGCTTTCATCTCATTCTCAGAAGCGGTCCATCGCGCACAAAAGGTTAAGAACCCGTGATCTAGAATGAAGGTGAATCCCGAACTTTACCATAGCGGTCCAAGAGTAGCCTCAAAACCGCTTCTCAGTTTGAAATTGATCGTTAATTATTGGTCCCAGAGGCGCGGGCATGAACAAAACATTGAGGGGGCTGAAAATCGTCACTTGTGCTGTATATACGGGACTAAAGCAGGTACGCGGGCGGCAGAATGGTGCATTCCATTGTATATTCATGAATTTTTGGGAAGCTCAGCCCCTTTTCACTAAATTTATTGGGAGGGGGGGGGGCTCAAATGGCCTCAGCCCCCAGATTCCGGCGCCTTTGGTCCATATTGTCTATGTAAAATTTACGAGACTCAATGGACTTCATACTGTGCAGCTAATATCTGGAAAGAGGAGAGGTTTTTGTTTTTGTTCTCCCCTGGACGAAGCTGACGTTTTAGTCAGTAAAAGAACAGCCTGTGATATCCGCTTAATTATTTTAACTGAACTTAACTGCTTCAATCAACTTAAAACCTCATTATATGCTAAATTCATGTTTGTTTTATTGCAGGTTCACTTGTATTTCTCGTCTCTTCCGGAAGACAAGGTTCCTTACGTGAACAGCGTTGGAGAAAAGTATCGCATCAAGCAGCTCTTGCACCAGTTGCCGCCGCACGACAACGAGGTCCGATACTGCAACGCGCTGCTCGAAGAAGAGAAGCGTGAGCTCAGGCTCTTCTCTGCCCAACGTAAGAAAGAGGCCCTCGGAAGAGGCACGCTCAAGCAACTACAGCAGGCCACGCAATCGGATCAACAGAACAGTGGCGAGAGCAGCGACAGCTCATCGTGCCAGAACGTGAGTACTGTACTGTATATACAGGGGGGAGGGGTCATGAAATTACTTTGCCGATATTACAAGCCCTAGAAGCCGCAAAAATCGACGCCTGCAAATGAAAAATTCGAGGTGTAGGTGTTTTTAAATAGCGGCTCGAGAAGGAAAAGAAAAGCAAAATCCTAACACTCGTGGTTACGGTCACGGCAACAAAATTTCTAAAAACTCAAATGGCAACACCTACTTTTATACATTGCAAAGTGATAGGTGCAGTGAAAAACCATGAATGGCTTTGGAACGGTACCTGTGTAGCATGATAAACGCTGGTGCCTGACGCAGGCAAAGAAACGTGTGAAAACAACCAATGCAGGTCGCAATACTGCCGCACGAAGCTCCCCACCGAGAGATTAGCGCACCAGCCCTTTTGGTAAGATCTTTCTATGACTGCGCCGTTGTTTGTAGTGCTACAGATACCATTACAACGCCATTCATGGGTTTACGTAGCGCCAATCACTTAGCAATGCATAAAAGTGATTGTTACCATTTGAATTTTCTAGAAATTTTATTGCTGTGACCGTAACCGTGAGAGCTAGGGTTTAATTTGTCTTTTCATTCTCGATTGCATACGTTGAAACGCCTATATCTCGAATTTCATACGCATTCGATGATTTTTATGGCCACTAGGGGCTCGTTATTTTATGACCACCCTATACATTAATTCCGCTTGTACCAGAAATTCAAAACATCTGAAAGAATACAAGGTGATTATAAATTCATGGGGCAAACTTTGAGGTGTCAATCATTTTCGATCGTAGAATGTGCGGTCGAATCGCAATAGCAAAGGCGATAGAAGGTGTTTTTAGAGAGTGCACAACAGCGCTTCACCAAAGACAAATATCATATTTTTCCGACAGATTTGCAGCGATAGTCTACATGCTGTAAACCATTCGAGGGGTGCATATGCACCTTCGGATTGGATTGGAGTTTGCTTTTTATTGGTGCAAGGACCACCAATTGCAGCGGTTGGTGCAAAACCAACCGCTGCAAACAATGCAGCGCCAAACAATGATCAAGCTGTATAATGACTTGTGGTAGAATCTGCGTTACCCGAGTTAAACCATGAGAAGGCCTACCGCAGTAAAATACCCTGCACCCTCGAATGGTTGATTGCAGTAAGGCCGCGCACATATCGAGGCGACCAAGAGGCGACGCGAATAGAGATTAGTGACGAAAACAGTTGTATTGTTTCGTTCTTCACCGCAGATACTCAAGGAGCGAGACAAAGGAAATGAAAAAGGCAGCTCAACCACAACTGGCTATAGTATCTACTATAAGCGGTGTAGATCAACGAAGTGCGCGACTTGAACAAATAAGTTGGTCCGTTTTTTCCCTTTTTCTCTCTCTCCCTCTTTAAAAAAAGAGCTGCGGAGGGATCATCATCATCACACCCCTTTATATTTCAGAACACCTCCTGTCATTTTCTCTATCCCCCTCCTCCTTTACTATGTGCGGATATCTCTTCCTCCACCCCTATGCGATTTTTTCTTCCTAGTCACAATTCTTGCAGCTCGTACCTCTTCGTCCCAGTGAGTGCGCAGTCGTATTGCAGCAAATCCATCAGAAATATATATTTGCTTCTGGCGAAGTACTGTTGTGCACTCTCTAAAAACTCCCTCTACCGACTTTGCTATTGCGATTCGAGCACACATTCTACGACCAAAAATGCTTGTTTAGGAGTCATATTGTGTCGGCTCTAGAAGTTTGCACCATGAATTTATAATCGCCCTGTACACACAAAATTTTTGAGTTCTCTTCACAAAGTACCTCAACGATTGAGGCCGGGATTATACTTATAAAAGTGTAATAAAATATCTTTTATAAAATTTGAAAAATTCCACCAATAAGATCACCGGTTGTGTTTGCTCGAATGTAACCGATGCGCTTATTGGTTTCATTTTTCGAGTTTGATAAAAGAACTTTCATCAAGATTTTACAGTGTAATACCGGCCTTATAGAGAGGTCCATTCTAGAATTTTTATTCGTGAAATGCGGATAATACTTAGCGGTTTATAATCCGCACAGAAAAATTCAGATGTACAGTATTCCTCTATGGCCAGTATTACACTATAAAAGTTTGATAAAAAATTTTTTTACAAAACTTTGAAAAATGTAACCAACAAGCACATCTGTTACGTTCGAGCAAACTTAACTAATCTGCCTATTGATTGCATTTTTCAAGTTTTATAAACGAACTTTTATCAAACTTTTATAGTGTAATGCCGACCTATGAATAATTCTCCCGATCAGAAATTATAAAAGTTCACGTTCGATAAACGAATAATTTCTCAAGAATTCATGAAAATTTGAATTTGATGAAAAAAAAAATTAAAAATTAGTGAATGTTCACATATTTAATTGAAGAATGATAGTCACAGGATATATAACTCTACAAATAATACAATGCTACCTGTTTGGCTCGGAGCCTTGGCCGAGGGGGCCCCCGTCGGCCGTTCGGACGCCAGAGTGTTAATCGAAATACCACATATTATTGGAGGCTCTTCATGAAATACTTTTTTTTTTTCAACACGCTATGTCTGACAAGTTGAAAACCTTTGCCTTAAGTCCGAAAGATCCTACACTGACGTGACGTGAAATCACGTGACGTCAGTGTATTCAGTGGTTCCCAACCGGGGGTGCGAGTTGGGAAAAAAATTATATGTTGACTTATATATATTATCCCGAAAAATTAAAATGATGATAAAAACTCTGAATTTTTCGATTCCTAAAATAAATATGAATCCATACCAATATTATGAATTCTGCTCGCAGAAAAGTGTCAGACATACGAATTTTGCATTGTAAAAGTTTCTTTTTTCGATTAGCGATCGTATTTGTTTTCGAGATTTCGGTTAAGAAAAAATACCAATACTTACTTCAACTATTTCGTGATTTGTTTACATTGGTACCTGGTGTTAATAGCATGTTGTCGTTATTTGATCATTTTTGTCGCACCACGGTCATTTTCTGCCCACGAAGGCTAATTAGACCGGGACCTACAATTTATTGCCGAATCCGAACGGCACCCTTGTTTTTTATACTCATCGAGAGGTTGGTGCGCTAACCCCTCGATGGGGGGACTCCCTGCAGTAGCAATTTTTTGCTGCGGTCATATATCGCCGTTTTTTGTTGTACCCCAGTGTCAGGAAAGTTTCTGACAAGGACGAACCGGGTATCGAACTCGCGACACCACTTAACATCCTTTGGTATTTCAGGCGAGTACCTTATCGACCCGGGGCTACCACGCCCATGCTGTGCTTAGATTTGATACTGTCGTGAACACTACTCAGGAATAACGCCAAAAATTCAGTCAACTGTCAAACAAACATTAATATATGGGTTGCGGCGGAATCAATACGCGAAGAACTATTCAGTGGATCTTTTTCACACAGGCGTCGCCCAAACGTATTTATGTCTCCAGAGTTGTGCTTCTTTTGGGTTATTTCTGAGAGGAATGTTTACGAGGTGCATGTACGGTTAAGATACGGTACCCAGTTCCAGAGCACTTAAGAAGATACAGTACCCAGTTCCAGAGCACTTAAGAAGATACAGTACCCAGTTCCAGAGCACTTAAGAAGATACAGTACCCAGTTCCAGAGCACTTAAGAAGATACAGTACCCAGTTCCAGAGCACTTAAGAAGATACAGTACCCAGTTCCAGAGCACTTAAGAAGATACAGTACCCAGTTCCAGAGCACTTAAGAAGATACAGTACCCAGTTCCAAAGCACTTAAGAAGATACGGTACCCAGTTCCAGAGCACTTAAGAAGATACAGTACCCAGTTCCAGAGCACTTAAGAAGATACGTGGCACAGTTCCAGACCATTTAAGCAGCCCATACGACATATCTTCAAATCACTTATGTGATCCGCGAAACATTTACAGATCACACAGATTATTTTGTCCCACGACACGTTTTCAAACTAATAAAGTGGGTTGTGCACCCTTGCTAGAAGTCATGTATATATACATTAGAAATTAGTCGCCCCTCGTGCTCTGGAACTGGGTACCGTATCTTCTTAAGTGCTCTGGAACTGGGTACCGTATCTTAACCGTACATGCACCTCGTGAACATTCCTCTCAGAAATAACCCAAAAGAAGCACAACTCTGTCATTAAAATGATCATCATCGATAGACTTCCACCATAATCACGTGATACATTTTGTGTCGATTTTTCCTCTGTGGGCGGCTAATGATTGGATTCTGAAGACCTCGAGCAATACCCGAGTTGGAATCGAGGTGGTTTTATTATTTTTTTAATTGGAATATTTGTCTTTTTCCCATCCACGCAGTTATTACAAGGTCCAAAGACAATGACCAATCGCAAGGGAAGGGCGTTTCCCCCCCCCCCCACACCAAGTGACTTACGGACATTTCTCTTTCGGTTTAATGGCGATTCCTTATCATGGTGGGGTTTTTTTTTTTAAAGTACCGTCGAGATGGCAATTGTGCCAGGCTCAGCTGGTTTTTGGATCGAGGCTCATTTCTCTCCCCACTATTCATTCGATAAGGGTGACTCATGTCTAATATGTCCCCTTTTATGGGTTCTTTTATCCGTGCCGGAGAATGAATGACTCGTCCACTATTACCGCGGCCTTCCAGCGAGCAGTCGCTGAGTTGGATGGAGGAGACAGATGCGTATAAGGCGAGTAGAAAAAAAAAACCAAACCGTCGTCGTGAAGAGAACGAAACTGCAATTATATCAGAACATTGATTAATATCTCGACTGCGAGACTCATTAGCGACCGCCAAACTAAAAGTCAAACTCTGGCTATAACCTAAACATTCGGCGCCCCACCCCCCGGTTGATTTCTATGGAGAATAATGTTAATGAACCTCGCTTATAACGTCGATGAAAATGTAACGACACGACCTCGGATATAACGATGGATTTTTCGTCACTTTGATTCCGTTTCTTCCACAAATTCCTATAATATTCCCAAAGAAATGTCCCGTTTTTTGCGACGAAGCTTGCTCTAGTTCAGCGGTTCTCAACCTTTTTTGACTCGCGGAGCCCTTACAAGTTAAAAAATTCTATGGCGGAACCCCGTAGGCCAATTTTTTAATTATTCATCGAAGTTAGTGATTTATTTTTACTATTTAAAAATATTTATAATTGTTTTTTTTTTAAATTTTACTGTTGTTTTTATTTTCCTCGAGCTTCCGCGGAGCCCCTGGACAGCGCACAAGGAGCCCCAAGGGCTCCGCGGAGCACCGGTTGAGAACCGCTGCTCTAGTTCAATAATTAAAATCAGCGATGAAAATAATTTGCACAATTTATACATTATATCATATAAGAATATTATTATTAAATACAAATATTATTATTAAATGCAATAATTTGATTATACAGTAGATGCAAAGATCCTCGCATATTTCTCGTGTAGAACTTTTTTCGGTGTAAAATAATTTTGAAAATTTTTTGCGGACTTACTATAGCACTTTATTTCAAGCCAAACGTGTTATTTAAGGACAATAATTGGCGTTTTGCCAAAAATTGAAAACATTTTTGGCGAGAGCTGATGATGCCCCGTGTTTATTATTCCCGTATTTTTCTCGATAAAATATGGTCATCATAAACATAGTGGAATAACTTCATTATTGTAAGAGCATAATCTTCGTATTTAAAATGTCTTGGAAAATGCCAACCTCGGTTGTCACGACAACTTGGTTATGACAAGATTTCAAGTCATCGTAACCGAATTTCGCTGGATGTGGTCATTCCATTACCAGTTCTTGCCAGTGTGCCCTTGGGATTATTACAATAAAACCATTGCGAAAGATCTACTGCTCTAATACGCGTGTTTAAGTCATTTTTACAAGAGATTTAATACAATAGGCACCAGACCTGGAGAGCTTAGGCCACTTCAGCTGCATCCCAATGACATTTATCAGGTGAGAGACGAAGCTCATCAAGACGAAGCTCTCTTTTTTGCGTATTTCCCTGAGTCTCGTTTATATGGGACGCCTGGTTACCCCCCCCCCCAAATATTTTCTTCGTGTCAACATGTCTGATTAATTCATTAATACTATGTACAACAAATATGCATAGACCATTACACCAAATGTATTTACTATAACTAATTATAATTTCTTTCATTCGAATCACAAAGTAAAATCTTTTATATATTTATATATAAAAAAATTGATTTCTCTCTCTCTCTCTCTCTCTCTCTCTCTGTGTGTGTGTGTGTGTGTGTGTGCGCGCGCGCGCGCGTGTGCTTTCTCTATACAAACCTACAATTTTAGAGATCCATCGTCGTAGCCAAATTTTGCATATACACCAAATAGGACCCGACTTGAATGATAGGCTAGGCTACTTTAAAAGTTCGTCAGAGCAGGGCAAATGCCCAAAATGAGCGAAAAACTTTCGGGCAACAATGGTTTTTGGGCCCCAACAATCACTTTCGGAACGTTTGCTTTGGTTACCGTGGTTCCCTAGCAATGCGTTTCAAACGTGTCTATATGCCTTTACAATGGTTTGCCACTTTTTCAATCCTCTCAGTAATTGAAGAAAACCCGTGCAGTGCCGTGTATTATATAGCTAGTTAAATATATTTTATATAACTGTTCAGGTAGTAAACGAAACTAACAATTTCCAGAATGTACAAGTACATGCCAGTGGGATATGAAGCACGAAATATCGAATGCCAGAATCAATATTTTACACACACACATTCCCGAAAAATATTACTGGATATTTTTATTAGGTTTACTTACTTCAAAAGGTTTATTTTGCGTCAAATGTGAATCTTAATTCATTTTCCTATTAAATATTAATTTCCATCAATTCTTATATAGGTTGTTTTCCCATTAAATATGAATTTTTTTTCACTTGATTAAAAAAACTTGACTAAAATTAATTTTGATTTACATATTATTTTAAAAAAAACTATTTCCACCAATTAGGAAAATATTTTTTAATGTATTATGAGCTTTCATATGAATTGCAAAATACTTGTTTTCCACTAAATTCTGAAACCTTTCATTTCATCAATTTTAAAGTTATTTATTGAAATAATTCTAAAAATGTTTGTTTCAATTATTATGAAATTATTTCTAATTAATTTTAAAATTATTCCTAATTAATTTTAAAATTATTCCTAATTAATTTTAAAATTATTCCTAATTAATTTTAAAATTATTCCTAATTAATTTTTATATTATTTCTCTCGTACAGAAATGTTTTCTAAAAGTAAATTTGAAATTAATTATTTCACCAATTCTGAAAAAACGTTTTTCATTGAAGTTTTTTTCGTTTATCTCGGCAACTACAGTACTTGAGGCCTACCTTTTCGTCTGCGGGCCACTGCGAAAACGCTTTGAAGGCCACGTGCGGCTATGCATTGAAGACACCCCCCTCCCCCCCGCGCCCGTATTCGATCCTTCAGGAATCAAAATATCATCCACAAAAATCATTCCTAAAATCTATTTCGTATATAAAAATGTATTATGACTGTGCTAAAGGTATGGCAGAGCCGCCTTTGTGAGTGTGCGACAGCTGTAGTATCACTGGGCCCCGTGCACTTACGGTAGCAGTGAATTCTTTCATAAATTCTTAATTTTCATCTATTTTGGGATACTAAGTTTTTCATTTAGTCTAGAATTCTGAATTTTCATGAATTCTGGAAATATTTCTTTCATTTATTCTGAATCTTTCACTTGTAATTCTTTCATTTATTCTACATATTTTATTTATAGTATTAAATATTATATTAGTATATAGATAATATATAGTATTAGAAGATTATTTCTTTCGTTTATTCCGAATTTTCATCAATTTTGAATCATCTCTTTCATTTATCCTGAATTTTCTTCAAAATTTCTGAAATTATCTCTTTCATTTATTCTGAATTTCCATGGGTGCTGGAATTATCTCCGTCAATTATTTTTCTTATTTTCGATTTATCATCGATTCTGAACTTTCATTAGTTCTTATATGAAATTTCTTCAATTAGATCCCAGTTTTAATTGGTTATGATTAATAATTAATCAATTAATTAAAAATTAATTTTTTCATCAATTTCAAATTTTCCTCACAGTTTGAAATTTCCATTAATTTTTTTTTTCTGTTTTTGTTCATTTACATTAAATTGTGTCTATGTTTTTTCTTTGCACGGATATTTTTCAGCATTCCCGTATATTTTGCAATAATGTACGTATTTTTGGATGCCGACTTTTGCCTTTCTCACGTATAAAATCGGTGCTAAGGGAGCACCCCCCCCTCCCCACCCACCCTAAATTATTATAAGTTGCCTCTGGCCCCGCTATTATTTTCTCACCGGGCCCCCTTTCTGGTAAGGGTGGCCCTGGGGTATGGCAAGCATTTGCCAATAGGTGTCCTTGTTCTATTCTTATTCTAATAATGCCACATAATGATATAGTCATTTCGTCCCAATACAGTATCCGCGGAAGATTCTTCTGAAGGGAAGAAGAGTGATCCTCAATGTGTAATTGATGACGCATCAATTTCACTCTTTCTCCCTCCGTATTTTGGTATCATTACTTAGGATTAGGCTTTTATTTTTCCTAGGGAATCGTTGATCCATGGTCTGATTGATCTGTTTATCGATACTTTGCGCTGCTTCTTTTTTTTTGCGCGTTTTCCGTCTTTTTTTTTATTTTATTATTATTATTATTATTATTGGATTTCCTCAATCCCTGTGTATACTGAACGCCCTGATTCGCGGCGGGTCGCTGTGACGTACAGTTTTGGATGAGGTGGTATATTCCGCTGTTGTAGAGAGTGTTGTCCTACAGTTTCGGTTTTGCGTGGAACCGTTCTCCTCCAAACTGTCTCTGCCCGTCTCTGAGTAATGGTGTATGGACGTTGGTTTCGTGAACGAGTGCCGTGTGAGTACGTTCTCAGACGAAATTTATAATTCATTATTTTAATCTTTTTTTTTTTGTGCAAAATGTGGAATCTGGAAATATTTTGAGAGGATATTTAAATTCATCTTGTGATTGGTAACTTATGAAAATACGGAGCTATTAATGCTGATGATAAGGGGGGGGGGGATGCCCTAAAAAAGTTTGTTTCGCGTTTTTATCTTGAGATAAGGTAAATCAGTGATTGTTTCCCCGAAGTAATGATAGCTGTGCAATTGTCAGCCAATGAATCCAGCTCAATAAGGAAAATAACTTCCTACATCACGATTTCGAGATCTACTTGGAGAATTGGTAGACACATTCCATATGCTTCCATATGCTTTTTTTTTTTTGAATAATTTCGGTTTCAGAGTCCTTCCAAGTTTCTTATAAATCAGGGGTTTTTCACCTTTTATGTTACATGAACCCTTAGTGTCAATAAGACGAAGGTCAGAGACACCCTTTTCCAATGAAACCAAAGTCACGGAATAGTATTCAGCACATAATAATGCAAAAACGATAAGCTAATTGTCTTCTCAGAACTCAAGCTCAGGGCCCCCCCCCCTCCCGCCTTAAAACCTCTCTCAGGACCCCCAGCTTTAATACCACTGTTACTCCCTAATCTGGTTCAATTAATCGAGTCTGATATATCATCAGGCTCTTCGAGACCGTCAATCCCTTCATATTCATATATACAGGGAGTAACGAAAGTCACTTACCCGCATTTTACTGGCTAACCGTTAATCCTGGAAGCATACTTCCAATTATAAAAAGTATTCAAATAACGTTTGGACCTCAAATACGTCATTTATATACATTAGCATTAATCATATAAATTAAAATAACTTATAGTATAGTTATTTTAAAATACTGAAACTAACTTTTTATACGGACACCCTGGCCTCAAATACCCAATTAGAAAGTTATTGCTCTGTCTTTTCTGAGGCCAAAAAAACAATGGAACAGCAGAAATAAACAAACAACGCCTTCTTTTCCTCATTTATGCTTTTCTTGCCAACTTTCTCTTCCGATTTTTAAGTTCAGATATGACTAGCAGAGTTGATTTCAAATATGTACGTTTCCGAAGTAACATATCACATATTTGCATACTTACTCCCGAAAATCATAGTACCATCATGTAGGCTACCGGTGGACATGAGGCCCCATCCATGAGCAATGCCAATATGGACTCCCATCCGTTAAGAGAGACCTGACCTTGACTAACCTGCTGGATTATACTTTCCTTCACAATATTTGAGTTGAGAGCTTTATTTCTTCACATCTGAAAATTTTCCACCGCTCTTTGAGCCCCACCCCCGACTATCAATCACGGTTCCCCCTTTCATATTATTTTCACCCATGCCCCCCCCCCCCGAATATCCGAGGACCGCAGAGGGATCATATGTGCCCCAGGTTGAGAGCCATCGCTCTAACTTACCATCTCAGTCACCAGTTATTTGCCAAGCCCTGGTTATGCGTTGGCATTAATACGTGAGAAAATATTCTTAGCTATATCACGGTTTATAGAGCTAGAGCTCATCCATCATTTACGGATTTCTGCATTTAAGGGGGGGAATATGCATCGAGAGCTCCGTATAAAGAAGAGTTCTCGTAATACACCTCATTTTCAAATTTAATACACTCGCATATAAGTCGTCGTTTAGTATCAGAGAGTCTCCTATAACATCTGACTTAAGACATTCGATAAAACTTTTATATTTCTTTGTGAAGAATAAATACGCATGTATCTTATACCATCCCCGAAGGGATCATCATCATCTCATGCCCTTCCAATCGAACATCTATTTTTTTATTATTATTTTTTGCTCCATTAAATACCTCTCGTGAGCGGACATATTTCTAGGATAACGTATAAAATGCGTTCCGATAATTCCGCTCACTTTTATTTATTGTTGGGAAATATTTTTCTTTTATGGTATCTTCGAACTCGTGGCTGCGTTTTTATTGCCAGGCTTTAACCTTATTTTGTAAGGAATTACCTTTTTAAAAGTGTTTTTCCTCTGTTTTTTTTTTAGTCTTTGAGCACGGAATTCTGTGTATGTAGCATTGGCTTGCTGTGTATTATACACGGTGATGTTGCGTGATCGCGTTCAATGTCCAATCAATGAGTTTCTGCTTCTTTTTTGATAATTCCCATGTACGTAACTATTAGAACCGTTGAAGTACACGTAATGAGATATGATAATATGTCATCAACAGCAACCATTTTCAATCCACTGCTGGATGAAGGTCTCCTCTAAATTTTTCCATTCTGCTCTGTCCGATGTTTGTGCCGTCCAGTTGACTCTAGCCACTTCCCTGATCTCGTCAATCCATCTTGCGTGGGGACGCCTTCTCGGACGTTTAACACCACGGGGGTACCACTCTAGAATACTTGTGGTTCATCTGTTGTCCCGTCTTCTTGCAATATGTCCAGCCCATTTCCATTTCAAACGTACTTTAATCAACATTTGGTGACATTCCAATCGCCGAATGGGTAATTTTTTGGGGGGAATTAACCGTTTTTATTTTCCTCTATTTGATGTGAAATAACTTCCACATTAAATTGTAATTTATTGTTTCCGCGAACATTACTAGTTGTTTTCAACATGCTCCGATTAATTAGAATATCCTAGAGCAGGCATCTACAACCCGGTGCTCCCTGAAGCACCTAGAGTGCTCAATACTCGTGTCCGATTTCGCGCTCGCGAGCACTTGATCAACGTTTCAGTTAAACACCCTAGAGGAATTGCACTTGAGGGTTAAAACCATCCCGATTTTTCGCACATTCGTATGTCAAACTTGCCGTTAGAGTGCTCTTCTTTTGATGATGGGTACAGGCAGTGCTCGCAACTGGAAAAAGGTTGAAGACCTCTGTCCTAGAGAATAAATTATATACGAGTTGCATATACATGCGGTTTAGTTGTAGTGGTTATCTAAAATTTGGTTGGGATGCCGATGATAGAATCATAACTCACTCCACTACTTAGCTTCGCAAAACTTCAATCTTCGACCACTTCGTCAAGGGCGATTCTCGAAGTGGCCATAACGCAACATCGCGTTAAGGATGGTCATTAAGCATGCCGAAATACTCAGCAGACATCATTTTATTGCTGACCCTTGTCCAGAACAACAGAAACTATCGCAGATCGCAACACCACCCCCCCCCCCTCCTGTGTGTAGTGTTTGTTTTTACTTTGTTAGTTGTTTTTCCAAATCTTTTTCAAGTGTCCTGTGTACTATGTAGTAGTCTCAGCAGCTCAGCAGTGGTTCTCAACCGGGGGCCATATAGTGGGGGCCTCCCTAGTGGTACTGGGATACTTCAAGGGGGGCCACGGAAGAAAATGGAGATAGGGGCCATGACAGGTGATTTTTAGGGCTGCAGAGAGCTGCAAAGAATAATTAAGGTGTGAAGAAGTAGAGCTTTTTTATTCGTGACTATACACTTACAGAATCCAATAACCCACCCGTAAAACCAGGGCCGTCTTAGGGCATGGACCCACCCGGGTCATACCACCTACATTTTGCAGCAGGTTCCCTAGGATGGGGTTTTTCGCAGGCCCCCGGCTAGATTTTTCCCAGGAACCCCCCCCTCTCCCCCCCATATTAAATTTATAGAGTAAAAAACAAAAAAATTATGAAAACCATATCAGGCCCCGGGCTGCAGCTCTGTCAGTCCCACTCTTGTGAGGGGTCATGCCCGGAGGTCTCATGTCCATAAGTGACCCCACCTTATGATATTTTGTATAGTACAATAAATTTTGAAAATAAGTAAGAAATATGTAGGCTGTTTATTTCCAGTTAAGTATGGGACTACCATAGCATCACTTTGCCTGAGGGGGGCATGATGTTGAGACGATCCTGAATAGAACTCGGATTAGCGGGGGAGCTCAATAAAGTCTAGGCCAGTGGTCTGGAGGCCAATCTTATTTGCAAACTTATCGCTCAGTATAAATTCACTGAAAAAATCAATTCAATACTTATAAAGGATCTTGCTTCTAGATGAGGGTCGAAGACTCTGGGTAAGACAGGGGAGCCACGAGAAAAAAAAATATGGTTCAAAGGGGGGCCTCGGGCAAGAAAAGGTTAAGAAACACTGGTCTGCAGTATTATTAAATTGCGTGAAAATACGCTATGCATCGTCATCTAAACCAGTGTTTCTTAACCTTTTTCAGCTCATGGCCCCCTATGGATCACATTTTTTTCCTCGTGGCCCCCTGTCCTATCCAGGGTCCCCTCTACCCTCATCCAAGAGTGAACTACTTTCTGTTTTTGTTTTTTTTTATTATGAATGAAATTTTAATAAATCCTGGCTAGATACGGATTCAAATGATGGGTTATCATCTCTCCCAGGAGTCAAATTATATGGTAAAAAGGGTCTGTGTAAAATACGGGACGATCCAACGTATATGCGCGATAAATCGACGAGCCTCCCAACACATCAACCGTTGCTCTGACGGCCCTCCACACTTAGCTGGTAGTAGATCTGGTACTATGATTTTCATATGAAAGTCATAGTACCAGATCCCATATAGTGTAGTCCCCCTCCCTCCATTATAGACATGAAGACCCGGGTCATGCCCACATCGATTCAAGGGTTAATATGTCCCTGATTCTATGGACGGATCTGATGAATTTTGGAAGTAGTAATATTTTTCAGCCATGTTTCACTTTTAAAGCTTTTCTCTTCACAGCTCTCTATGACTCCCTTCACCACCTGTGGTGGGGATCACCTTTCTTCTGATTTTCCTCCCGTGCCCCCCCCCCCTAGAATATCCCAGGAACGCAAGGGGGCCATACGGCCCCAAGTTGAGAACCACTGATCTAAACAATGGCTAAAATTAATTCTGGTTGTTTAAGCTCAGTTTCTAGTTGTTTTTGATGAAGAATCTAGTTGGAAATTTTTTTTTGACTATTTGGCAACACTACAGTAAATGCAATAAAATAGGTGACAAGCTCCTTTTTGGCCAGGCAGTGTACCTCTACGAAGAGATATGCGTACCAACAGTCACCGGATCGACGATAACCAAACAACCGCGAGTTCCGAAGCGGGTTGGCCATTTGTCCACAAGACAATATTGCCGTCAAAACATCGCGTGAATGCAATGCGATCGATAAAACAGACCACAGAAGAGAGTTCAACGGCCCTAGGTTCCGGATCATAATCTACAGCATTTTGCCATCATTTTTTTGGAAAGTCTTATTTCAATGGAATCACCACAAAAAAATATTTATAACCAGAAGAATAACTCCGATATATAAAATTCCCCCCCCCCCTTACAATATTTTCATTCACCTGAGAATGCACAACCTATAATAATGAGAGATAGAATAGTCTTGCGTCATGGACAAGAAGGCAATAGGTAAAAAAAGAAGAGATAGAGAAGACCAGTGGCATCTATCTCATCCACATTTTGGTGCCACTCCTCCCATAGACAGTTTGTCTTCTTCTTGGGGGCTTATTATACGCATCGTTCTTGAGAGCGAGAGGACCTCGCCCCTATTTTCTTGCCATCTGAATGGTATTTGCTGCTTCTGCCATTTCTACAGTGGCCTGTCCGCAATTAACTTCTTTCATTTTTTTCATCATCATCATCATTATTATTATTTCTTGGCCCGGTAGAAAATCCCCCCCCCCCCTTAGGCTGGATGCTACTGCCTTGGCCGCCATTAGCGTGCCATTCCACGCGCCGATGAATTTTTTTTTTTTGATGAAGACGACCTTCAGCAGCAGCGGCAATGGCAATTTTATGTAAGAACTTCCAAGGGCCCCACCTTCTTCTTTGGGCAATCTCGCCTCTTTAATGAAAAATAAGTAAAAGTGATTGGCAAAAGAGAAGAAGAAAAGGTCCTCAAAATAATGAATCTTTTTTTTGTTGTTGTGAAAAAGGCCATGAATCAGGCAGGGACCTGCGCAGATTCGATTCCTGGAGGTTCGGCCCGACACTGTATTTCCTCGTTGAGACTCTTTGTGGGTTGGAACTTTTGCCGATCTTTTTTTTTTTTTTTAAATCTGTCAAGGTGCAACCATCTGAAATGACAGGAGGCCATTTTGGAGTTCCTTTCCAATATAATGCCTATTATGTAGATTCCTAAAAGGAGGGGGGGAAATGAATACTATCATTATTCGTTGGAATCTTATTCGGTGATGAAAAGAGGTTCTGATTTTTGTTGAGATTATGCCTGAAATATGGCCTAGTAGGTTGTATTCCCGTACTGATTTGTGATCTGTTTAGCTTCAAAAGATGGAACTGAGGTAGTAATCACTGAAGAGCTTCAAAGCTCGTATGAAACTATAATTGCATTCTTCTCGCGGTCTCAACTTGGTGGAGGAGACTGACAAGGAAAGCTTATTCCAAGAGGCCCAGGGATCGAAAAATTTTCTGCGGTGGAAAATATATTTATTAAATAGGGAAGAGATGTGCCTCACCCCCCAGAGAAATCCTTGCTTTGGGCACCTGCAAAATGAAGAGGGTGGATTCTTCCTCTTTTCGATATAATTTTCGCTTCCATTATCAACAACTATTACTAATTTATGCCCAACCAATTCCAATGAAATCTTTCACTTCTCCGTATCGCTCAGTACGAATTACGTCGGGCTCAGAAGCTTAATGAGCTTTCATAGCTTTAATGAGCTAACTTCTTTTACTCGGTCAACTTGCGTGAAGGTAGCTTGTATCTACAGGAGAAGCCTTCATTTCTCTTTGGGTGGAGCTTCTCTTCACATCACCAACTTCCGTAAGCTTGCTTCTTTTTACATGGTCAACTTCCGTGAAGTAGCATGTGTCTAGTATTATGTGTATTATGGTTATATTTGACGTCCATATTTTTTATAAGCATAATTTTTTCAGCTGCCCCCGCCCCCCTCCCTCTTTGGGCAATTTGTCTGTTGTGACAATTTGTATTTGTAGGATAGCTTCATCTCCACATGACAATCCTTCATTAGCCAGCTTCATCTTCACGTGGCGATTTTCCATACAAGCCAGCTTCATCTTCATAAAACGATCCTAAGCCAGTCTTGTGAAGACGAAGCTTCTTCATGAATGTTCACAGAGTGAAGACACTAGCTCAGGGCCGGAACTGGGGAAGGGGCAGTTGCCCCAGATAGAAAACTTTAAGGGGCGGCAGTTATAGGTGGGAACAAAGAACACCGTGTTATAAAATTATCGAATTTTAAAGTTGCAGAAAAAATGCTAGTTACGGCCCTGCACTATCTTCATCTTCACATAACGAATGTTCATAGAATGGCTTCTCTCCATTATTGGCGTACGCGGGGAGGGGGGGGGGGAGTGATTCTAACAACACCCCCCCCCCTGCCTTCCTGAGCCAAGATTATTGTGTTATTTTGCAGGAAAAAAAAGTAACCCCCCCCCCTCCTCAGAAGGAAAAAAACCGGAAACCTCCCTCGAAAATATTCTGCGTACGCCTATGCTCTCCATACAATGACTATTCGTGAATAAAGAAATTTGCCAAGAAGCTTATGCTTCCTAGAAGTTGAAATTGATCGAACCTTGATTACAGATGGAATTTGAAACTCAGCGTTTTGATAGTTAGTCAATTATCATGGCACCGCCATATCAATTGCCAGCATCTCATGAATATGCTCTTTTGTTATCAAAGCAAACATTTCTATGCTTCAATGCTTTACAAGTTACACGAACCTTAAACAATGTCCACTTCTTGGTACTTGGAGGTCAGTAATCGACCGAACCGAGCCCATGGTCTGAGTTCGGAATCCGAAGAGGAGAAATTTCGATTTCTATTTTCGATGAAGTAATCGAAATCAGCAAAAAAGACAAGGCTCCATGATGGCATGAGGAAGCCAATCTATATTTGTGTTTTTTTTCTTATAGAAAAGAGAGAGATAATTACTTGTGGAATGAGTTCATGTGACTGGAGGACATCAAGCAATTATGTGTGTCTTGATAATGACGTGACGCTACCGTACGTGATAACCCAACCCTTGAGGGTGGTAACCCGTGGCCAAAAAAAACAGGAAGCTTCTGATGAAAGTTTTGGAATATCACGCATGAACTTAGCCGCGATGATGTGTGTGTTTTAACATTGCACGAATTCTTTACGGTATTTTATTTTGTTTTTCTTGTTTATTTGCAGTGTGAAGATCTGTTGTCGACGGGTGACATCGCAGTTTTCGCTTCAAGGGCGGGTCCGGGCGCATGTTGGCATCCAGCCTGTTTCGTCTGCTGCGTTTGCAAGGAGCTGCTCGTCGACTTGATCTACTTTTACAGGGAAGGGAAGCTGTATTGCGGCCGACATCATGCCGAAAGCCTCAAGCCTCGATGCGCGGCATGCGACGAGGTGAGTTTCTTCGACGCCTGTCAGGATTGTCGATGGTAACCGGGTTACGTGTGTGTCATATCAATTCGGGTTAGTGAAATGCACATTGGTGAAAGCGCCATTTTTTTTTTCTTTCCGCCGTCTCGTGTCTTCGAAGCAATCTGCTTGAAGAAAAAAAGTTTCTCGTTCGACACAAGCGTTGAGATCTTCCATTGGAAGGAACAAGAACCAATTTTGTCCATCGTACATGGCATCACCTGGTTTTCAATCAGCATAAAAAAATTACGCGAACACATCTGCAAAACTTACGATACATAGATACAGTAGGATCCCGATTATCCGAGCTAATATGGGCCATACCTAACTCGGATAGCACGGACCTTAGAGAATTTCGGAATTAAATGAATGAGAATAAAAGTGAAATCGAGAGAGTGCTGTCCTAAATGCTTCAGAGCCTCCTTAAAAGCACCATTGGTACTCAAACAAAGTGATGTTCAGGGTCCTTCTACCTTGCTGGATCTCTATGCCTACTAATATACATATTGTACTCACTCTTTGAAGTCGTAGCACCGAATAATCGAGAGCCCCATTCAACTAAAGCTCCGGGCCGTACCTGGGTGGGCTCAAGAGTTAAGACGGCACGGCACTGGGAAGCACCACGGTGCTCACTTATTTATAAAACCTATGTTTTATTCACTAAGCCATTCCATCGGAGGCAAGGAGGCGATTTTGCTCACTTTGGGAAGTACTGGTCTAATCTCGATAGTTTTAGAAACTTATTTAACTCATCGTACCCATCTCCGCTGAGCCATCCCATAGGATCAAATGCTTTACTTGTGACCATTCCTTTACTGGCGGGGGGGAGGGGGCAAATTGGAAGTCTGGTGGTCTTTTTTTGGCTTTTAGGTATCATGTTAAAAAAAGGGCTTGAATTCTTCCGAAATCAAGCTAAAAATCATCTTTATATGCATCTTAAATACCAAACCTGAAAATTTAATAGAGATTACCAGTTAATGGCAGGGCCTCAGCATTTGCGAAGGGTGCGACCGCCATATTTTAGGGCCCGCAAAAAGAGGGATAAAAATATTTGAGATAATATTTTGATTTTAACTTCTTAACAAAGTACTTAATAGCTTAAACCTCTATCCAAGACAGGGAGTCCTTAATATTCAGACATAGAACCCTCAGGACTAGAGTTTTGACTGGCTTCTCCCCCCCCCCTCCAATATTCCAGGGGGTGTGTACTGTAGTCCTTCCACTACGGTTTTCTGCATACGGATACTGTATCTGGTGTCCCGGGCGCTGGATCAAAAGAAGGGGGGGGGGTGCTGAATTCTTCCTTCAATGAATCACTAAAAATTTCGTACAAAATTATCCGGGGAGGTAAAATGGGCGCTTACTCCGGCTGAAAGAGTATTCAGTTTCTCCCCTGGGTTGGTTCTCTCTAGCCCTTACAACCCTTCCACTACGATTCTCTGCATACAGATACTGTAGAGCAGCGGCCCTGGAGAGACACCTGTAATATTTTCGCCGGGCAGCGGGAACTATTGTCAAAATTTATTGCCGAATGCATTACTTATTACCGTGAAAAATAGTCGTTTGATAGTCATTCTCAGGTGCCAGTGTGAAATGCCGTCTTAACGAATGGGCCTTCTCGGGCACGAGCCGAGGGCTTCATAAAAATAAGATCCGGTTAAAAATTTCGAGAGTAAGCGTGTAAATTTGTACAGACAAGCATTTCTAGCCAGGTAGAGCCTCAAAAATATCCAAATGAACCTGGGCACTTTGGTGCCACGGACACTGGGGGAAATGGGAAAATCAGTTTTAGGGGACCGCAAAATAGTTAGGTGCGTCTCTGGTTAGAGAGCACACTTATATGCTTCCAAATTCTGTAAGATACGCTATTCTTGTTCCACAAGAGTATATATCTGATCAGTGGCGTACGCGGGATCGACTTTTGGAGGGAGGCACAAAAATGTTATTCCAGAGAAATTTTTAGTTACCACCTTTCAAAAAGCATTTGAATTAACAGGAATCGATTAAAATAGCATATAGGAGGCATTTTCTTTCGAAGCACATTGTTTTTTTTTTCTCTCTCTCTTAACCGAAATATTCATTTTTTGCCCCCTAATTTTTGGTAAGCTTGGAGGGAGCACGGGCTTCCCTTTGCCCCGCCCTTGCGTACGTACGCCTCTGCATCTGCAGTATCATTTCGCGCGGTCCACTTTTCTCTCCATTATATACAATAATCAGCCGTAACTTAGAAATAACGACTCGTCCTGTGCGTTTATGCTTCCCGATTTCATTCTGGCCATCTGAATGATAGCACGATAGAAAGAGAGAGAGAGAGATGATTGATATATATTGCGCATTCTCCATATCCAAAATAACAACATGATCGAACTTGTCATACTTATCGTATAATGGAAACTCGAGATCGAATCAAAATCGCCATTTGTCGCAAGCATGATGCTTTTTAATGTCCATTTTGTAACGTCGATCAGGCGAGAAATTGGATCACGTCCAATTTCACCAAGAAGTGCCTTAATAATAGTAGTTACTTGTCCGGAACTCTTTGCAAATTGTTAAACTTTACACAGGCGTAGTAAAACCAACATTTTTGGCGGTAGTTATCTCGATACTGCCATAAAAACTAGTGTCATTATTGATGTTTATCGGTTTTTTTTTCTCCCCAGATCATATTTGCCGACGAATGCACCGAAGCCGAGGGCAGGGCATGGCACATGAAGCACTTCTGCTGCTTCGAGTGCGACAGACAGCTCGGCGGAGAGCGATATATAATGCGCGAGGGCAGACCTTTCTGCCTGCACTGCTTCGACGCCATGTTTGCCGAGTACTGCGACACATGCGGGGATCCGATCGGCGTGGACCAGGGTCAGATGTCACACGAGGGTCAGCACTGGCACGCCACCGAGGAGTGCTTCAGGTGCCACACTTGCCAGTGGCCGCTGCTGGGGCGACCTTTTCTTCCGAGGAAGGGACTCATCTACTGCTCTATCCAATGCAGCAAAGGTTGGTTCTTGTTTTGTTTTACCCCGTTATATCTGTTGAGAATGTTAAATGTTGAAAATTATATTTCTTGACCTCTCTTTCTCTTATGACTTCCCAGAACCCTCGCCTGGCAACCAGAAGAGCAATACGAAGCAGCACTTCGTCCCGGGTCAGAACGGGCAAGGTTCTTATAGGACGTGTGGAAGCCCCGTTGTGCCGCATAGTCCGTTGGTGGTGCATCGCGCTTCAGCTTCCCATCAACAACAACCGCCACAATCCTCGCTGAGGAAACCGCCTACACTTGCCAAAGAGGAAGACGACGACGACAACATTTCCGAGGAGCACTACACGCAGATAGCCAGCACTATTGCTTCGATCAATGACAGCGGAAGGGGTGGCAACAACGACGAGGCACTCTACATGACTGGGGACCCACGAGTCGTACAAAGCTACGGACGTTCCAGGGAACCGATCAACCTTACAGACCTGACATTGGACGCATTGATGGCAAAGTCACCCCAAGTATTTGTACAGGTACGTGTTGATAATATCGTGCATTGCAGAAATTTTCAACGGATGATCAATGTGATATTCCAGTGACTGCGCGTCCAGTATGTGACCCCTTTTTTCACTTGACTCATCCACAGGTTGTCGAAGAGATAGAAGAACAGCAAGCGGATGGAGCACCCGGGGGTGGCAGCAGGTACCATCACAGGCGCACTACAGCTCACTTCTCGATGCCCGACTTGACCCGGGATGTACAGGCGGCACTACCACCGGCCCAGGACAACGGCAACCCTTGCGATCAGCAGAGCAGCGGCAGCAACACCACATCGTCTTCCAAGAAGCTCATAGTGAGATTTAGTCCGGGAACGGCTAAGCTTCCGCCTTCTAGTGACGAGGAAGGGGATAGCGTCCCTTCGAACAAAGTCGAACGCAGTCGCTCGTCGTCCACGGTCAGCGAACGCACACTTCACAACAACAACCAGGGCGGCAGTCCAAAGCTCCGCCCTTCCAGGACTAACGACCTTCCTTCGTCCACGTCGTCGTCGGGCAACAACACGACCAGCAGCAACAAGAGACTTTCCGGCATCCTGCGCAGCAGGAGTTACGGAGACCAGTTCGAGATGGAGTCTTCCTATCAGAAAGCCGCCGCCGGCCACCCGCACAATCGACGCCCCCGAGCGTATTCGTCAGTCGACAGGACTTCGTCGGCTCGGCACCACCGGTACGACAACGACGACGATTACTGCAGCACGTGCTCCAGCTCGAGTTCCGAAGAGGACGATCCGTACAGGCTACCCGCACGTAGGGCCTATGGCGGCGTCAGGATATCCTACGTCAGCAACGATGCCCTGGCGGTCGCGAGGCAGCAGAGATCGATGCAGAGCTCGTCGAGAGATGGCACCAGGCATCGACGGAGCAGTAGCGCCAAAGACGACAAGCAGAACTGTATCGTTTCTTGATCGTTGTGGTGCGATCCCCGCGCATCGCGGTTGTGTATGTGTGTGTGTCCACAAGTACAAAGTGTGCCTCAAACCGATTCCAGTCAAGCGGTTATTTTCATGATGACAATCTTCCATTACTCATTTGTGTCTGTATTGTGCGTGTAATATATTATAATTGCTGTACATTCGGCTCAGTTTATAATTGCTGTGCTGTGATAAGGATATGTGTCTTCTATTGTGGTGGTCTTTTTACAGATCATCTGCAGCCTTAATAGACGTAGTATATTTTCAAGCTATTACAAATGATATTCGGTTCAAATGCAGAACAGGGCCCGCCTAAATTATTTCGCCAATCGTGCCGCCATTTACTTTTCTTAGCAACCCTACAGTGTGACGAAATGCGGTTTTAATAAATAAACCGAAGAATTTCGCTTACTAAATATTGCACACGCCACGGTTCACATCTTAGCGACACGTGTAAGGATATAGGACCTCTTTTGGCGAACAATCTTGGCATTGAATAACTCATGCCGCCAAAAAGTGGACTGTTTTCTGCAATTTAACCAAAAATTCTGCCTTCATCCTAATGTTCCAGCCAGGGGCGTCGGAAGTGTTTCTAAACTGTGGGTGCTCGTCTTTAGTTTTATATCGGAAATTTTAATTTCTGAATCAATTCTGGGGGTACTGGGATCCATGCCACAAATCACTATTGGATGCTTGAGTACCCCCGGCTCCGACGCCACTGGTTCCAGCTGCAAAAAGCCAATAAAACAGCAACAGAGGAAGTCGCCACAGTAATCGATACAATAAATTTTTCAATGGCTCTTAATCATGGGGCTTCAATTCCCCTCCTCCACCCCCCCCCCCGGAGCCGACTGATCTAATGTATAAGCATATATATATATATTAAATCATAATTGTCCCATCATCGTCTTGCCCCCCTTTCCCCAGCCATCCAAGTCTACTTCCGTCTATATTCTTAATCGAGAGACCGACGGTAACAAATTAATATCAATGTTATAACTAAAATTATGTAAATTTACAGCATTTTTATATTGAGACAGCATAATGTTTCTGGGGCCAAATTCACATGGATTTACATCGCCGACCGTCACTTCTATTGAATGCAACTGTTGAATTTCATGGATTCAAAAATTTCACTAAACTGAAATCCAATTTTTGGTGATTTTATATAAACTTAATTTTTTGATTATATGATCGAAGGATGGGTCCAACCCTTCTTGACGATGAGTCACCAAGTATGATCAAAATCTCTTGCCGATGCGATGCGTAGATGAAAAGTAAGAAAAAAACTACATTTTGGCAACACTTTGAGGCATGGAACCTACCTACATGGGAATGCTCAGAGGCGTATTTACAGGGATGCTAAGCAGACTATGGCCAAGGGCAAACAGAAATAAGGTGGGCAAGAAATTTAGATCAGGAAAAAGACTCGTTTAAAGGGGTTCCCTGAGAGTGCCCTGCGTTGACAGTGCAATTCGAAGGCGAGACAAGTAATTGAAAACGATGGCAACAATTTTTCCAAATGGCCATTAAACGACGCCGTGGCACACTCTCTTTGGTGAACATTCCAGGATGCAAGGGTGCACAACCTTTTCAATCCGCGGGCCAGATATGAGGTGATTCTGCCCCTCATGGGCCAGAAACTGTTATACATATTATATATATATGATAACCATATGACCTTCATTTTATGGGACATTCCCGTAATTTTTTTGTAGTCTCAACTTTTTTCATACATAAAATGTGAAGTTTTCTCCATTATTTTCATCGAGGCAAACTTGAATTTATGAAATGAAGAATTAAGATTGTTTCTATGACAGAAATTATCGCCTTTGACATTTTTTTCAGTAGTAATTTGGAACTTTACCTGCCTTTGACAATTTTTTTTTTTTTTGGTCTTGATTAGCAACTTTACTTGTCTTTGGAAATCAATTAGCTGTTATTGCCATTTCACCTTTGACAATTTTTAAAACTTGGGCTGTAATTGAGAAATTTATTTGCCTTTGAAAATTTTTTGGGCTTTAAATGACAACTTCACTTGCCTTTAAAAATTTCTCTGCTGTAATTAGCAATTCACTAGTCTTTGAAAATTTTTCTGCTGTAATTAGCGACTTTACTCACCTTTGAAAAAATGTTTTGGTGAGAATTGGCAACTTAACTTACATTTGAAAATTTTTTTTTTTTGGTGATAACGCGTCTGGATCGCAATTTCCCGCATCCACGGGAAATCAGTAAAGGAAATATGGTCAGAAAACCTTTCGTGGACCGGATGGAACCTCTTGGCGGGACAAGGTTGTGCACCTTTGCTCTTAAGTGTCTTCAAACCAGTCAGGAATGCATTGAATGTGGAGGAAAAAAGGAAACAAAACTGTCAGGTTTGATAAGAGTCTAAGACATGGTGGCATCTTGGGACCAGCCAACAAAGTATAAAGTAAAATTTTAAGATATAGAGTGAAAAAATGTACCGAATGCTGAAAATTCAAACGACTTATATGTATATATTTGTGCGTTACTTTATTTTTTTCTAAAACTATTCATGTTGTAGAAATTTTCAACTTACATTTTCGCCTAAAAAAAGGATTACACCATAAAAGTTTGATGAAAGATCTTTTACAAAACTTTAAAAAAAAACAATTAAGCGTATTGGTTACATTCGAGCGAATATAACCAATACACTAATTGTTTGCATTTTTTAAGTTTTATAAATAAAAACTTTTATAGTATAATCCCTGCCTAAAAGTATTATATACCGTACTCTTCTTCCAAATTCTTAGTGCTATTTTGTGGTAACTTTTTAGGCATTATTAGAATTTTTATGACCATACCGACTTTTACTTAGTGCTGATAGCATGAGTGCACAAACTTTTTAGGGGGGCTTGCAGGATATATCATTACCTAGGATTACTTTTTCCTGTCAGTATATAAGGCTGAATATTTTCTTTAATGGCCGTGTAGAAGATGAATGTTTCCTTCAAGGACCGCATCAAAGCCATGTTTAAAACTGCTTCCTGGTCGTATGAAAATCTCAAATGGGCTAAAGTTTGTGCACCCATTTTAAATATTATACACAGTATTTCACATTTTTGATGACCTTATTCCGATTCTCTACATGCTTTGTGCCTCTTGGCATATAAATCTTTTTAGAATTCATAAAATTGCTCTTGAAATTGTTTTGAAATTCATTTTTATGAAAAGAAAAATTGTCTTTTTCCTTTTTTTTCCGAAATGATTCGTAAAAATTTGATACATTTCAGAAATTTTGTAATTACTGTACACTGTAATTGTATGCAATGAAGAATTTTTAAATATTATTATAGCTAGAATAAAAGAATATTTGTCTGGAATTAGTTGCCGATGCTTTACCTTTGCTTTAATAATAATAATTTTCTCATTTTAATTTACAGTATAGAGTCTTATATAGGCTACAGATGTTTACTTTGTTTCGCAAACCTCTGAAAAAACTGAAAATGGATTCGCCCAAGTTTGTGACACAAAAGATCTATAAGTTTTTTTTTCCCTTTTTTTTTCGATTCAGGCACTTTCACTTCAAAGATATTGAAGACAGATGCGGTACCAGTATAACTCTGACAACATAAGCACGTTGGGGGCCACATATACACTTACAACACACATTCCAACTTGAACCAATTCATCAGAAATTCCGCAGGGGAATATGCACGTACAGTTAAGTAGTAGTAATTTTATCTTAGATGAAATATATAATGGGATTACCAATTGTCCCATATTGAATTTTTGACATGAATACGTCATTTAAAATTTAAATCTTTGTGTGTCTACAGATAAATCCTGTGGAGAGAGAAACATAATGGTACCATACACTGAGGGATGTTGATATAATGTCTGAGGTTTGAGTACCAGGTGCAAGTATTCTTTCATAACAAAATGATTTTATGAAATATCTCAGGAAGAGTGCACAAGATGGAGATAGTTGAGGAAACCCCCCCCCCCCCCACAAAACACCCTATGTATATAAAGCCCACGAAACAGTTTTATTGCACCTGCAACAAGGTTTGAAGACATATTTACGTTTAAACTTGTGGCAGTGTCAATGACGCAGCCTCCACCCACATTTTAAAATAAGAATTAATGTTGTCTCACCCCAGTTCACAAGATCAATCTGTCACCAAGGTCAGTCTATGGTGACCTTATGTTGGCAACAAAATACCATCAATAAAACTTTTAACAAATCATCATTGAAATGAATCAAAATAAGAGTCGTAATAAAATATTTATTATCAAAAGTACATCAACACACTGAGTGGAATGATGTTTTTGCTGTGCCTTCTCTGATCATCTAACATAGTATTCGGTAAAGAGGAAAAAAAAGCGGTGTATAAAAATACTTGCTATGCACATAAATGTGTTGCAATTTCATTTGTCCAGTAGACATATATACAAACAAAAAACATGGCCTAAGCTTGTTCGCACAATCGTTTATGCTGGAGATTTTTGTTTTCATCAAATTTCAGTTATATATATATAACAACTTTCAAAAAATCTCCAATCTCTCACATCAACATTATTACATGGAATGGTACAGTACGCATGCAATAAATCATTTAATATTAATAACCAGAGCCAGTAACTTTAGAGGTTAGTGTCGCTTTGATTAAAAGTTAACACTGTAAAAATAATAAGTTGATCGAAATCTTTTCTGGCAAGCCATGATTCTAACAACACTGTTGATTTGATATGAAGTACACAAAATTACAATGACTCAACATGAACAGACCTCTGACTCACTGCAATCGTTTAAAGCATTCATTACAAACTGTGTTATCAATCAATGTCTGAATTAAATCATTGTGTATATATATATCTTGCTGAACTAAATAATTAAAGCGTGTAAGGGCATTTATTTCACAGAAACAAATGGTAGTGTACCGTTTTGAAAAATCAAAGTTAGCGAGCAAGTTAATTCTGATTTTCCACAATGAATACATCGAATATGTGATAAATCCAAACATGGCACACCAAAGCTACACACAAATAACAAATAATAAGTTACTAAATTGGAAAAAAAATTACAATATAGCATAATAAGTAAAAAGATGTGTCATCCTAAAAACTGACTAGTTATTGGCTATATGTTGAATCAGCTATTGAATGTGGATGAATCAAAGCAATCATTAATAACACTGGCATCAAACTTTTATAACAGTTCTGATGTCCATGAAAACAAAAGGCACACCTATATGATATATCCACACGTAACCCAAAAAATGTTCTAAATACATAAAGTAAGAGAAAGATGAACGAAGCCATCTTATCCATCACAGCTTGTTTATAATAATTCACTGGTTTCTATTCTGAAATCATAAATTAACAAACCATAAAATTTTCTGCAAAGCAATGGTTCAGGAGTTTATGAAGCATGGTATATGCATAAAAAAAATCCCCGTTATATTATATATGTTATGACAAATTTATAATTAGACATAATCATATAACTTACATCAATTATTATGCATAATCTGCTTTATTACATTCACCATAATACACTTATCTTCATCCGACAGTTAATTCTTAACCTTAGAGGGGTGACTGCCAATTACGAAAAAAATGTTTAAAATGTTGTCATCCCAGAAAAAATACAGTGAAACCTTGATATGATACTCTTCCAATCAAGTAAAAATATTGTTGTAGAGGGGTTACCTGAGGGGCGATGGAAGGGTCCGGGGGAGCTGTAGAAGCTTGGGGTTTAGTATAGGATTCTATGAGTTGGCTTGAGGGGTGGGGGGATGATGAGAAGAAAAAAAAATTTGAAAAAGGGGGCAATGGAACAAAAAGTTTATGAAATTATGATTTGAATTTGTACACAACCCATAAAAGCTGGTAATGACTGATGAATTTTTCCAATAAGAGCAATGCCTAAAATCCATAAAATTTAACATTTTTTCAATCAATTTTGGTTTTGAGAGAATGTGTGCTCAGTTAAAAAAAAAATGCAAAGACTTTTAATGTGAATATGTCTTATAAATCGGCATGATTTTTGAACCTCACGCAACTACATCAGACTTTGAATCAATAACTTCTGGACAACATGTGCAAAAACACTATGTTCAATATTTTGCAAGAAAAACATATTTTAAATGTTTCTAGTGAAGAGTTGATCTCAGTATGGCATCATTAGATAACACAATAGTGCTGCAAACATGGCGTACAAAAACTGTGGTGTCACACATCAAAAATTGGTATGGCATGGAACCCCTAGCCTATCACTTTATGTGAGGTGCCATTGGATTCGCCTTAACATGTTCTTTAAGAATGTAGTGAAATGAAAGCCAATAAGGAACATTTGAAAAAAAAATTATAGTATGAAAATTACAAAAAAAATTAATTTTCTCTCAAAATAACACAATATTTGACAAATGAATTTTTGAAACTTCAGAAAATGTTTGTGAGGGTGAAGTGACTTTTGTGGGGATTCCAAAAACTTCAAAATCACCAATGCTTTACAACTTAATGTGTCCACGTTAAAAACTTGCAATGGTGTCTCAACACAGCCTACCCTAATTTTTTTTGCTGCAATACTCTATTTCTTTTCCTATAACCACTGCACTGCTTATGTTTTCAAAAGGATAATTTTGATGGCTAACACTGTCTGAGACTATGTTGCAAATATTAAAATATGAAAATTTATGCAGCAAATAGATTGGCAACTATTTTACTTACTGTCCAAATCCTGCATGGCTACGTTTTAAATGACCTCTTGAAAAAGTATGAAAGTGCACATATGCTCAGCAAAACCATGGTGAAGGCATTGTAATAAATTAATCCTCTGAACTTTGGATCAAGATCCCCTTGCCTGTACCAATGTATCTGAATGGCAAAAAAGGACAAAAGATAGTGTTATCATGAGTTATAATTTCAATAGCCTTTCCAACATTTAGGAAACACAAAAGAAAAAAAATATATTATTTTTTTAATATTTATCACTTGACTGTTCAAACATAGATACAGTGGCATCTTTAACAGATGGGAACAATGAATTAGTTAAATAGGGGTCATTAAATCATTGGAGAGTTTCACAAACACAAAAATATACTTCCATTACTAATTTTTTGCACATTTCTAGCAATGTCTCATAGAACCCTGGTTTGAGAAACACTGCCATAGACTCTAGGGCAGGGGTTCTTAACGCTTGTGTTTCTCAGATTCCTTTACCCCCTTAAATGATATTCAGCACATAATGTAAAATTTTGATCCAACCTCAGGGGACCCCCCCCCCCCTGGAGCATCTCCAAGGACCACCCTACCAGGGGTCTGAATACCCTTATTTAAGAACTGCTGCAATAAGGCCAAACAGATGCTACAATACGAAATTGGTTAGTGGGTGCTGCGAGATCACTAAAATTGCAAGGAAAGCAAGTGCAAAGGTAGCCTGGGGCCCCAAGATAAAAAAAAATACATTCATGCTCCCTCATCAATACAGTAAAATGATATTCAGACACCAGTTTGATATAAAAATTTGTCTGTAAAAGAGGGGGGTGACTGTTAATCAGGAGTTTGAAATGCATACTTTTATTATACAAGAGGAAATTATTATTTGGCCATAAAAGAGGGGGTGATAGCATCTGACAGGTGTCCGTTAAGAGAGATTTTACTGTATTAACTAACATAGCAACCAAGGCTCTGAATTCTGATGAACAAACAGCAGTTACGTCTGATCGAAGGGTGCCCCATTGCTCTGGTGAACCTAGGAGGGCTGCCTAGGGTCACCCATCCTGCCCAAAACCCTGAAATCACAGTGACAACTCTGCACAAATATCAATACGAGAATGTTGACACAAAACCTATCATCATTAATTACCCCTACATACTTGTCTATAAACTGAGTTTTTTGTTCAAAAAATTGGTTCCTATAATGTTACTTATACAGCATTCCTCCAAAATGAGGCTCCTGGCCAAGCAACGCACAGAAATCCCTCCTCCATTCAAAAAAAATTATGGTAATTGCTATGTGAAATCATTTCTAAGGGTGAGCCCATGCATTAAAATATATATGAAAGGTGTTTCCAAAAAAGAAAATTTATCAGTATCTATCTACACAACACAAGTACACCGGTTTGTTGGCTGTGAACGGTGGCTATCTTGTATATCTGGCCAGCAGACTGAAATATTGTACACTCATGTCGTTGTGGGGAATTGGTCAAAGCCGTCCACAGAGTGAAGGTCGTCAAGGATACACAGTTAGTTGGTTTTGGAACGCACTGATGAATGGAATCAAAAATATTTCAAAGGTTTTAATCACTTTTCATGACTTTTATATTGCAGAAATATTTTTCTTTTTTTCACTAAAATGCGTATAATTTTTGGGGTCTAACGGATTGTTAATTTTTCTCAGTTTTGGTGGTCCTCAAGTGGGAGGAGAGGTCGGCTCATACACAAGTATGTACAGTAGGTATTCCAAAGTTTACAGCTCCTAAAATAGGGGCAACTACTACTTAACCGTACATGCACCTTGTACATTCCTCTACAGAATTTCTAATGAATCTGCACATGCCAGAGAATGTATGTTCTGAGTATATGTGTGGCCCATAAGGTATTTATGTTGTCAAGTTGAGCTTGTTTTGTGTTCATGATGCCATCTGTCTTCTATTTTCCGAAGTAAAGATGGAAATGCTTGAATTTTCATGTTTTGTTGGTCTGCTTGCTCTCTGCGGAGAGACTTCAAATGGGAGACTGACTTGCACTCACACATCGAAGCTGGAAAACTACAGAAAACTAACTTCAGCCGAACACCACTGTGCCATCAATGGGGCTCAAACTTGGATCCTCATGACAAGAGTCCAGCACAATGCCCTCACGACCGCCCTGGACTAGGGACTGTTGCTATAACCATAGGGACAATTTCTTTAACCATTGTTTTCATTCCTCAGTGTTGTATGACATGTGCTAACAGCTGCAAGTGTTTCTTTACACTATTGTAATCGAGAGGAAGGAATAAGGGTACTCACCAAGACAACATGCGCTATAAATATGAACAGCATACAGACAGCAAAGTATATATGCAAGCCAGAAGGAGGCCAGGATTTGCCATCAGTTCCTGGAGCAAGGAAAGCACAAATGAGAGTGACCTGGAAGACAATAACACTTTTTTTTTCAAACGAACTTATAGCACAAAATGTTGCAAAATTGTTTTGACAAAAATTATGTTTTAACTCTTCTAAATTATGTCTGAACATGATTGTGTTTTCTTTCTTCACTGCACACCAGTCATATCACCATATGACATGTGCATTCATGTGTAATTCCCTAACAGTTTCATTGGGGCCCAATTCTCTCTGTCTAAAGAAAGAACTCCTGTGGTATACCTGGACTATTCCACAGTCCCTCCACTCTGACTATGACTTTGATAGAAACTATAATATTAAAATGTTTTTAACCTCTCTTTAATTCTGTCTGGGAGTAGCATCTAATATTGTACTCCAATCCTTTCTTTTGTGGAGGAGGCTTGGTGGAAAAGACAATGTGAAGGCACCATCTATGAGTAGTTAGTTGCCTCAGGTTCGAGAGAGGAAGATTTCTTTTTTGCCAATCTTTTGAATCAAACCTATTGCCCAATGCTTGCCTCCACAGTGGTAGCTGAGCATGTTACCACTACACTACTTGCACCCTGTATTTTGCTAAGGTCTTTTAACTGGTGACCTAGCAGTATGAGAGTGACTGTTGATTGCTGTAATGTGAAGTATAACAGCTATAACTATCATACAAATTTTTGGTGTTTCAGCAAGTCTATCTACGGGTATATCTAAAAGAACCAACCCATTATGGATAACCCAGGTGTGGGTAACCAAAAAATATTCGTATGAATGTGTTTAATATAGAGCAGTGGATTATGCTGGAATACAATTCTGCAGTACTGTGGGAAAAAAAATGTTATTTTAAGAAGTTTAATTTTTGAAAAAGGGGAAAAAAATAGAAAAATCTAGAGAGGCCTTGTTACTACTTTAAATTCCCTTCACAGGTTGCACTTCAAGAATTTACATAGTCAGCTGCAGGGCCAAAACCAGGAAACAAATATTTACTCTGCAACCTGGAGCAAGTATACATTCTTCTGCCCCCCCCCCCACCCCAATAATTTTGAACGATCAAAAAGAAAACTCTGCGCCGAAGTCACCCGACCCTCCTGCCTCCCTTAGTTGTGTGGCCCTGCTTGGCTGACTGATTAAGCCACGGGCGAAATGTGGCCCTCCGACCATTTTGCCGTGGCCCTGCCGACCATTTGGAGAAAATAGTCATTTCTACATAGAAAAAAGATTGAATTACAAAAAAAAAATTCATTAAAAGAGCATTGGCTACTGAAATCTGTACTGTGAGATACTTTCATTTCTCATCATGCATGAGCAACAAGCACATGTGTAGAAACAAACTCCTAATTTATTTTCAGCTTTTCTTATACTGTATATTGGCTGCTTTTGTCAAGAACAGAAGTCTTCAACCTTTTTCAAGTCACGAGCACTGCCTGTACTCATCATCAAAAGACGAGCATCCTTCCAACAAGTTTGACATACGAATATATAAAATAAGAATGATTTTAATCCCTGAATGCAATTTGTACAAGTTGTTTAATCAAGAAATTGATTCAGAGCTTGCAAACATGAAATCAGACACAAGCATAGATCACTTTGAGTACTTCAGGGGCACTGGGGGTGCAACAGGTTTAAGATGCCTGGTCTAGAACTCACATACTTGATGTGAATTTAACAGTATTTTGATTGCTACGTGAGAGCTACGTATAGCTGAGATGACAAGTCTTTGTCTCACTCCTATGCCTAATCCCAATTTTCTTATCTCTCAGGCAATTACGCCTATTTGTGTCCAAATAGGACTGGGGAAAATACTAAGAGTTGAAGGTTTCAGAAAGATGAATGTTTTTGAAGCTCTCTCAATACTATAAATATCTAATTCTACCAAAAATGGCCTCTAAAATTCATGAATAAATATAAAACAGTGTCGAAACAGGAATTTATGACAGCAAAAACCACAAAAAGGGTATTTTTTACCCAACATTTTTGAAAATAGGCAAAAAAAAAAAAGAATTTAAGGCGTTTTGCCTGAATTTCCAGGCTCTACTAATAAGATATGATTAAAAAAGTGCATCTTTGACAAACAGGTTTTACAATCACTTACCGCAAATAGTAATGCAGTAACGCATCCAACCAATAAATTCACAACTCTGTCCTAGAGATCAAAACGAATGATAATTACGATATATACTGCAAATATTTCAAATATATGAAACAATGGTTTCATTTTACATTCCACATTTCATGCTATTTCAATCCAACCTAATCAAAATTTAATTACACACATGGTAAAAATCTGTTTATTACAAGTCATTTTAACACTTTTATTGTCATTTATGTCTTCAAAAGATCATATTTGTATTGTAATGTTTAATCATTTCACTAACACTGGGGCATAATTGTCCCAGAGGCGTTTTATTATTTCACCATAGCTGCCAATTCTGAAGAATGATAATTAGGAGGGGTTTTGCATGGATCCAAATTCTGTTCAAAAAATAATGTGAAAGGTATTTTTGGAAAAAATTGTAGGCATTTTTTCTTTTTCAAAAACATGACATTGTGCAAGCCATTGCCGACTAGCGCCCAGTCACCGATCATTGCCAACTAGTAGGTTAAACAAACTGTAATTACTACTCTCAAATCAAAAAAAATTCCATCAGGCCTGAAACACGACATATTAGTCAAAGCAGATACAATTCATCTCATCAATTTTGAATGTTAGAGAGCTGAATTGACTCTTCCACCAAAAATGAAATATTTTTTGTGATTTGACGCAATAGTCACAATTTACATTATGTTCCTGACAATCCTTTTTTTTTTTCCAATCCTTTTTCAATTTTTTTACTGTATGATCAACAGTACTTTGTCAAATACAGTTCCATGCAGAACACACAATGAAAACTATAAAGCAGTGATTCCCAACGTGGGCGTTAACGCTCCCTGGGGGGCCGTAAAAGCTAAGGGTATAACATAGGATCCTATGGGTTAGATTGCGTTGGGGGGGATAGGAGAAAAAAATTTCTGAAGAAGGGGGCGATGGGGCAAAAAAGGTTGGGAAACTATGCTCTAAAGCATAAAAAATATTCAGTGGATTTTTTTTATCGGGAAAGCATAGTTAAGGCTTTAAGGGGTGAAGTCAAGTGGCGAGTAATTTTGGTATTTCAAAGAGTTCATAATTTTCAGAATGCTTAATAATCTCGGAAACCTGCAAAAAGTAATTTTCTTTTAATACGACCAAAGAAGACAGCAGATAGGGTAGTCAAAACAATCAGAATGCAAGAATAGAGAGATCTTTGAAATGTTCACTAGATGGAAAACCTGATGAATTGAATTTGAAACATGGACTACAAAAAAAAAATGTGAGTCTATCACTGGTAAAACGTTGGCTGAACATTCTGGAAGTGTTTGATTGCCTTTCAAGAAAAAAAAAAATTTATTACTTAATTACAGAAGGGGGAGAGGGAGAATTATTACAATCTTCCTATTGACAAGAGAAACACTCCAAGGTACAAATAGGTCATATATAATGCAACAAGGCTGAACAAGTGCCAGGTTGCCACAGCAACTAAAAAATTGGCATTGGTGCCTAAAATTTTCTTAGCGTAGTTATCAAATTTCAGGCTGAGAGCAGAACAAAAATGTTTGGAATTTATAGCAGCATGTCTGCCAACACGAAAGAGAGTCATTATGCCCTGAAAAAGTCAAAAGAAGCATTATTTTTGACGTTTTTCTTCAGGTAGAAATGTTTCAGCCACCTAAAAATTTTTCTGGTGCCTAGATTTTTTTGCAATTTGTCCAGCCCTGTAATACACATATGAGGTATTACAGGCTCCTATTGGTAGTTATAAGATAATTATGGTGGAATCTCAATAACTTAACATCTATTATTCCTTTGGTTGGCACAATACTAATTTCAATGTAGAGGAAATTCTCTAACTTGACACATGTTTGGCTTAACTCCACTTAAGTCGATTATGATTTTTTTCCCCCCTTTAACACGACTGGTTTTCACAATTGCCTGTGTGTTACCAGTTCTAAGAATTTTTCTACATTCTTTATGGTTATTGCAACAATCTTTTGTTTCATTGTTGTCTATGATGCATCCCTTTTATATATTAGAACTCTATGACGGCAACAAAAAGGCATGGATGTCATCAGATATTTTCAAATAATGGCAGAGAAAGCTCTAAACAGAAAGTTTTCAAGTGAAAAAAGAAAAGTTTTATTTATTTTGGATAATTTTACTACTCATCTAAAAATAACAGACCTCTCAGCAATCAAATTATACTTTTTGCCATCTAATTCAACAGCACTTTCACAACTGCCGGATCAAGGAATTATCCTAAGTATGAAAACTTTTTACAAACCAAAAAAAATTGTAAATGTTGGAATGGATGTAAATATTTCTGTTTTAGATGCTGTTGAAATGATTGATTCTGCATGGAAGACAGCTACAATTCGGAACCACTTCCATCATGTTGATTTTTGTTTCAAGTCTTTGGAAAATGATAATTTCCCCGAAAATTCCTCAGATTACGCGAGGAGAGAGCATAAATAGAGCTACGAGTAATTCTATCGAAGATGAATTTGTGAACTTTGACTCTGATCTTTGAAACTGCAAGACCTTTAGAAAACGACACACACAATATTCCATAATCAATCAACCAAAGAGCAAGTGCTTCATGTTTCGAAGAAATAGAATCACGCAGAAAGTTCAGATGAAGAAGTATCTGCACCATCTCCCCATGATGCATTAAAAGTGTCGATGTGATACGTCACTTCCTGCGCACTCAAGAAAAAGCTGAACAATTGCGGGATAAACTGAATAATCTAGAAAAAAAAATTTCCTCTTCGGAAAGAAAACCCAACAAATATACCTCATTATTTTTCATGAGATAATTTTTTTTACATGTTTTGATCCTATTATGAAACAACCCTGAATTAAAATTAATAAGAATTTGTATTTTATTTAATGGAATTGTTTGAATGTATATAATTACATACATAAAAATAAAAACGATCAGACAAAAATTTAGAGTGAAACTCTGCTAACTTGACATCCACTCAAATTGACATGTTCATCGATACTTTTGGAGTGCCAAGTTACTGAGAGTCTACTTTATTAAGGTATTATAGGTTCTTACGGTTAAACACAAAGGTGAAAGTCTGATGCTTCTCTGCTAACAGTGTTGATATGCTTTACTTTCTGAGAAAACCACAAGGAACAGGTTTTGTTATCAAAATATACTTTATAACCACATGTTGTCCTTTACGACATGACACATGCTCACAGATACTCCAGTTCGACAATGATCGTAAATATAAGTGAAAAGTTGTTCGACATTACTTGAAAGCAGTGGCATATTTACGGGGGGGGGGGGACTTAGCAGGCTATGGCCTAGGATGGCAAGTTCAGAGAGACAGCAAATTTGAGGAATGAATAGCCAAGAAAGTTAGTAGAAGAAAAGGAGGTTGGCAAAATTTGCATAATCCTCAATAAATCCACCTCTACCTGGGCATCAAGGTACTAGATGAGTAAGTGACCAAGAGTGCCCTAGAGAGTTTGCAAGCAGGTGAGTGAGTGACAGAGCATGAGCAAGCATGTGAATACTCAAAAGTGACTTAGAACATAAGCAAGCATGTGAATACTCAAAAGTGACTTAGAACATAAGCAAGCATGTGAATACTCAAAAGTGACTTAGCGCATAAGCAAGCATGTGAATACTCAAAAGATTGACCTAGAGCAGTGTTTCCCAAAGTGGCAATATCATCCCCAGTGGAACGATAGAAGCTATGGATTCAACATTGTATCCTATTGGTTCATTTGAGTTGGAGGGCGACGAGAGAGAAAAATTGCTGAAAGGGGGGGGGGGGCAAAATAAAAAGTTTGGGAAACTAGGACCTGGAGCAGTGTTTCCCAAAGTGGGGGATAAAATGATTCAGGGTGCAGTATAAGCTATGGATTTAGTATCTAGGATCCCACTGGTCATCTTGAGTTGGGGAGGGGAGGGAATAAGGAAAAAAAATTGTGAAGAAGGGGACGATAAAGCAAAATGTTTGAGAAACTATAATCTAGAATGTGTGCAAACTTGTGAATAATCAAAACAGTGACTTAGAGTGCATGCAAGCATGTGAGTGACCTGGAACATGTATAAACGTGTAATAATAAAAACAGCGGCCCATAAAGCAAGGAACCATGTCAGTGAATGACCAAAAGAGTGAACATGTGCATGTATGTTAGTGATCAAAACAGTATGCAAACATGTGAATGACTAAAAAAGTGACTTAGAGAGTGTGTGTGTGAGCTTGGGGGTGACCAAAAGAGTGACTTAAGGCCAAAACACACCACTCTGACATGATGTGATAATCATGTAACATCAGAGACGCTATGAATTTTGATTCGTAGAAGTTATATGACATAAAAATTATGTGCCGTGCGATTCCCACATCACAGAATTTACACGAATGAGAATTCACAACATTCTATCAGTATAGCTTGTTTCAGCCTTTAGAGACACAGGTGTACTTGCAGGAGTGGAGGGAGACCAAGCTGCTTATAGCACAGAATGGCATATTCGAGGAAAGAGAAGTCAAGAAATTATAGTAAAAGAAGAGAAGGGCAGCAAAATTTGTGTAGCCTAAGGTGGCAAAACCATAAACATGCCTCTACTTGAAAGGCAACAAAATGAAAGTTTTATGGATGGTGAAGTTAGAGCCATAACTTGAATACTATCATGCATATATGGATTGGGTTTGATAGATAAATCAAAGATATAAATTAAGTTTGATGACTTTTTCAATTGCGGGAAAAAAAATAATATCCCATGGTCAGTGGGATATCATTATTTTTTTCAAAACTCATTAAGTCCATACCAAAACATGGCAAACAGTTTTACAACGTAAACTGCTTCCAACAAAGTGTTGATTTATTGTACATTGTTATAGTGCCCATGACATGACAGGTTTTACTATATATTAGTTGTTTGTGTCAAAAAAAATTATTACTAAATTATGTTATTACTACTTTTGAGCCAGCATAAAAGTAAATTTTTTTCTGAATTTAAATGTTCAGATACACATTTATTCATTCATAACAGTTTGTAATGAGACTCACTGTTTAGGTTTCATGGGATTAAATATTTCATTAAAAAATTCAAATACAAATGTTGCAGATACATTTATGGGTGTCAAAAATACTTATGGGTGCAACTGTAGATCTATGAACACATGGTTTATAGTGACATATGTTTATATAAGCATTAATATACATTACTCTTCTGTTGGACACGCCAAAAAGTGGTCTATCTGGTAAATCGGTGGGAAACAATGGACGACTATCCCGAGGAAAGCTGGTGTTTGGCCTCACTGGGGTGGAATGATTATTCGGTTGCTCGCTCATGAAGGATGGACGGTTTTCTTGAGGATAAAACAGTGGCTGGCTCTCTTCTTCGGCACCTAAAACTGTTCTGTCCATGATAGTGAACCTTTCATCTGATCTATTTTCAACTACAGACTATGAATATAAAAATATTATTAAAAATAGTTCTATTATAATAATAAAATTTGATGCAAAAATTTAACTTTCTTCCTTCTTTTTCAATTATAATTGAATTTATGGACACAAATAAAAAAAGAATAGAATTTAAGTAAAGTTGGTGAATGTAACTTTTATGAGGGTACTTTTCCATTATAAACATTCATTTGGCACTTTTTTTTGTCCTGGCTAACACTTTTCGGAGCAATTGGCACTTTTTTTTTTTGTCTTGGCGAATTCCCACTGCCAGTTTGGCTCAGCTTCTTTCCTGGCGAGTTTTCTCTGCGTCCGTTTGTCTCTCTCATGCAACCACATTTTTGTTACTCTTCAGTTGAAATCGTACGGTACTTTGAGTGATACTGTGATTATTCTTCAGTTCTGGTTATTTACATCTCCATATCAACCCAATACGCGTGAAATAAAGTTAATTTACAATAAATGCCTAAAATGCTCCTTTGATTTTATTACAAGCGGATCCACCAGTACTATTAGAGTTACAATCGGTGAAACAAATTCACAACTTAATTTTCTATATCAGATTTTCTATAGCTGTTCCCATTTGGGAACAGATATAAGCTATAGAAAAATCCCTTTTCCTTTGGCGACTTTTCTTGGCAATTTCCTTCCTAGCCTAGTTTTTATATTGTTGGAAGATCTAATTTTCACTCTCTCTCTCAAGATTTACATTCATATTTCTATTTTCATGAATTTTTTGCACACTAGCCGTAAAAATTTTAATTCCGCAATCCATGTTTTTATTAAATCCATCTTATTTCCCCCCCCCCGAACATTGTGTTATTTAAAAGAGAGTCTAAATCCTGGGTTTTATTATTTCCAATCTCGTATCTGACCTAAGATGTTATATTTTTCATCTTGATCCACTTATTTAGTTCAAGAATGTTGTTTCCTTTGTTATTATTTTTGTCTATTTCTTTTCCTCTTTTTTACAACCAGAGTATTATCATTATTTTGCGATGAGTTTGTGCTTTTTTCTTTGGCAAGAAAGATGTCCAAAAGCATGACTATTTCACTTTCGGCGACTTCTTGTCCAGCTTTTGGACGTTTTTCTCGCTAAAGGAAAAAAATCTCAAAAGGGGGTACTAGAGCTGTTTCATTTTTTGCGCTATAATTTGATATCATTCTCTTTCGCTTCTAAGTTAGTTTTTTTAGAGACCAATAGTTGAATCAAATACTTGGCAAAGTGACATGAACTCGGTCTAAAAAAAAACTAGGGTGCCAACTGAATATTTAGGGAGCCAAATGCAGTTTCCCCCCCCCCCCCAGACCAAGCAATCCAACATACAAAATTTTACGCACCACCACCAGGTTTCTAGTCACCCTGGTGACATGGGATTTATCAAGCCCCGTAAAATACCTACATCCGAATTTGGGACTTGAACCCAGGACCTATAGATTTCAGAGCTACAGATCACTTTTATTGCACATGCTTTGATATGTTTGTCAACACAAGTTTTAAATTTTCAATGCAATTAATATATATGAAAATATATCAGAGGTAATACACAGTTTATAATGAATGAAATATTGATATTGAATATATTAATAAAAAAATAATGGTTGCGTAGAGCTTTATTGCTCACTTTTTATTACGCGAAGCACTTCGAAACAGTGGATGGCATGTCAATTTCATCAATGGATGGACATTGAAATTCACCCGTATAGGAAAGACTCTTTTCTGTTTACAAATTCAGTCATGTTTATCACGAGACTAGATGAAGTGACAGGACCTTGACTCTATTCAATGCATTTAAAAATAATAATAATAAATAAATTACTTGTTACTTCATTAAAACTTCAAAAAAATTAACATTTTTGACTAAAAATATTTTTCGCATGTTAAAAAGTATTATCAAATCTATTTAAATAGTTTATTTTCACAAAAAATATTTCTCTTTCGGTTTTTTTTTACTTTGTGTGGGTTAAAGTCGTACTGATCTCGGAAACGAAAATCAAAACACGAGCTAAAGTTTTGAAAAGCTGGTGCTTCAGTGATCTTTATATAAGACTATGGGGGAAAAATTTGTTTTTTAGTGGAAATTAATCTATTTAAGTTATGTAAAGGCTTGATATTTTGTGTATATTTGATAGCTGGTTAGGTGTTTTGTTATTGATTAATCACAATGAGGTATGGTCAACTTGTCATCGGTCCCGCTGGAAGCGGCAAAGTAAGTTAAGGGTAGGAAATCATTATTAAAAATAAAAATAAAATCATGCTTGAATTATGCATGATGAATATAATTTATGAAAGTTTCAACAGCTGGAAGATGCGGAGATGAATTCAGAAAAGAAAATGAATCTTCCTCTATGGGGAATCTAACCCACGTCCTTTCTCATGCCAGTAACAGACCATTACGCTACAGAAGCAATAAACTTCTTGAGCTTATACGCGCTGGGTGGAACTGTGCATTGACAGTCAGACCTAACTTAGCTAATAGCTCACATATGAAATCTTTATATGAATAGCGGAGAGCGACAACTTGTCTTCAGATAAATCGCAGTCTGGTGACAAAATATCAGTGTATGTGCGCTATTAGCTGAGCTAGGTCTGACTGTTCATGCATACTTTCGTGTTCGGCACATGTAAGCTCTAAGGAAAGAAGTTAATTTCGTCTGTAGCATAGTGGTCTAGCTGCTTGGCCGGCATGCAAGAGGATGTGGGTTACGGGTTTAGTTCCCTGTAGAGGCTGTTAAATTTTCTTTCCTGAATTCCTTACATCAGCTAGCTGCTGAAACCTGCGATGACATGCCATTTGAGGACGAATGGCATGGAGGTGGGACATCCAGTTTCCGCAAAAACATAAGTTGTGGTGTAACAACCTTTACAGACTATGCAATCTAAATTAATAATTTTTATTGGGCCCAATTGCCATAAATCTATATTTAGATCTCAAAGTTATGATATTGTTTTATGAATGACTGTTGGAGCCGGTTATCAATTAACTTTTGTTGCCTTCATCGGAGGGTTACTATGTTACCTGTTTACCCATATACCCATATTTCTGTAACTCTGATATCTCGGCAAGATGTGAAGGGGAGTGTTCCCAGTTCCTCAATGCTCAATGTTGAAGGCTTTGTATGAATAGTGAAGAGTGACATCTCTAGATCAAATATAGCATAACAATGAAACATTTATAGTTTTGGTTCATTAAGTGGGTTTTATTTGGTTATTTTTCACAATTATCATGTCTCCATCATCAGCATTAAAAGATATAAAGCACATCAAGTCGAACTGAATTAAAATAATAAGCAAAAGCTTTAATAAACAAAAACAATGACCTCGCGCTCCTCAAGACATATCTACCTCCACGCTCACACATTCATGCTAAAGCCAGGTTTTTCTAGAAGCAGGTTTCTACAGCACGAAAACTCTGATTGGTTAAAAAAAAAAAAACCTGAATTTCAAGTTTTCAACCAATCAGTGTTTTCACACGGCGTAGAAATTCTATTCCTAGGAAAACCCGGCTTAAGGAAAAACACTGCAATAAAACACATGCTCTTACAATTGACATGGATGGTTTTCCTCTATCGCAACTTCTTTTTTTATTTCTGGTAATGTTCCTCGGTAGGCTCTGACAAACATAATGGTTTCCATGTAAAATCAAAGAAATACTAAATTAGAGATAAAGAAAATAATCTTTGTCACTAGTTTGTCAGGAGTTAGTTATATCAAATTCATAAAAAGTCTTATAAAAATTAAAGAATTTGAATCATCATAATTTCTTATTTATCCTATGTAGGCCTGTTTTTCTTTTTTATCCAGGTGGCTCATCACATAATTAAATCAGTTCTGTTAATGTCATCTTGTTTTTGATTTCTTTATAGTCCACATATTGTTCAGTTATATCAAAGTATTGTGAAGATTCTAGGAGGCAAGTGAGCGTTGTTAATCTTGATCCAGCTGCTGAATACTTTGATTATGAGCCTTATATAGGTTGGTATATACATTTTATCAATTTTTTCTCTGTAACTAAAACAATAGTTATCTAATTTTCTCCCTCCTTTATGAGTTAGTTACGGCGTGAGTTGTGCGATATTCTTGGAAGACTTTTTTTTTTTTTTTTTTAAATACAGTAGACTTGCAACGATCACATTTGCAAGCCCGAATTCTTTTTATGATTCACAGACAACGAATCAGAAACAGGAAACAATATATTTTGTCAAAAAACTTATTAACAATTAAAAATTTACCCTTTCCTTTTTAATTCAATGATTGTTAAATATGAATTGAAAAGTAGGTTAATCATTGCTAACAAAGAATAACAATGAGCAATCTCACCAACATAAAGTTTCTGCTGGTTTTCGATTTTAGCTGAACATTTAAATCAGTCCAATCGAGTTCAAATAATTAGAGGAATTCCATCATTACGCAACACAAACTATCAAATTGTAGTCAATTTGTATGACGACCACCCCCCATTCTGAACAATGCTTGCAAAAGTCAAAGTATGATAATCAGCTCAAGTCAAAAGGATGGTCAGTTCCTCCCCAGTGAGAAACATGTTGATAGAGATAACTTAAAATTAGATCAAGTTCATCAACTGGTAAGGGTAGCAATGAGATAACTTCGCGATTCATTGTAGGTATGGCAAGTCTGAACCTGTACAAGGATCTCGAACATGATCATAAGGTCATTGAATGATAATCAACTGGATCCGGCACAAATAAGGCACAAACTGTAAATTATTATTTCATTTCAGTCTTAAAACTTTAATGACCAAAGGTGAAATGTTACATTAATCTCAAGACATGAATACAAAATGATGATGGAAATAGAAGTAGTGAATGATTCCGATCTTAAGCAATACTTATACTCCAGATCAAAAACAAATTTTAGGCACAGTTGGCTTACTGACCCATTCCTTCTCCAAATGAAATAAAATGACATTACTGAAAATAATTTGCATATTTCTACATGATAAAATATTTCCGATTGGAAACATTGATCTATCGATAGGCTGCAATAGTGGAGCACTTGATTATTGCAGCTAATAGCCCAAGATTGGATGAACAAAGGATAATTTTTTTAAGTTTTTAATTTAATTTTAATTTTAGTATTTTTTAACAATTATTTTAGAAAATATAATATAATGTTAGAGACCTCTTTTTAAAAACATTTATGTGGTAACATAGATCATGTTACTGACTCTTCATGATCTAGCTATGCCTTAGTCCGGCCCATTCAGTAATCTGGCATTTTTAGGTGGGTTTTTCTCGAGCATATATAGAAGAAGAAAACACGTACCTCTGTGTGTGTACAAAGTATATAGTCTACTGTACAGTAAATGTTCATTATAAGGCAAGCCTACAATAGCAGGAAAAAAAATTGCTTTATACAGACTTCTTATACAGTTATAGGTTAAGGCAGGGGTTCTCAAACTGTGCACCACCAAACTTAATCAGGGTGCCTCAGAGCTCTTTGTCAGCCCTGACAGAAGTTTTTGAAGAGATTCCATGATAAACTGCTCAGGGGAAATGCAGATGAGCATTGATTGGGGATAAAATCCTATCAGTTGGGTAACTAAAATTACCTGATGCTCAACCCGGGAAAAAGTCTCAGAGAAGAATATCAAGTTGTAAGTAAACAAACCCTAAACAATTTCCCTATTTCAATATTTTTAATTTATTTGTGATTTTTGATTCATAAAAATTTAAACATTATATACATGGGGGAAAAATAAAAATTTTAAAATAATTCAATATGATAGATATCCGAGAGCTGATTCATGTGGATGATGCAATGGAAGATGCAGACTTGCGGTATGGACCAAATGGAGGTTTAGTTTTCTGTTTGGAGTAAGTATGTTTTCATGCTATAAGCCAGGGGTTCACAACCTTTTCAGTCCGTAGGCCAGATATGTGGTAATTCTGCCTCTTCCAGGCCGGAACTACAGGGTGGCGCCCAACTGCCCTGGTAGCAAATTTTAGGTGGGAACAAAAACACCATTACCAAATCTAATTTCCACAGTGATGGGGGGAAGGGGGCGACAAAATCATGTTTGCCATATTATATCACAAAAATCCGTGTTACGGCCCTGATATAAGGTGATTAATATTTTATGGGACATTCTTGTAATTTTGGTCATCCCAACGTTTTCATAAAATATCCTGTTTCCCCCCCCCCCTTATTTTCAGTGAGGCTTACTTGAATTTTTGAGATCAAGAATTAAGATTATATTCATGGCTAATAAATTATTGCTTTTGACAATTTTTTTTACTGCAATTTGCAGCATTCCTTGCCTTTCACAATTTTTTTGGCTATGAATGGAAACTTATTTGCTTTGAAAATTTCTTGATGGTAATTATCAAGAGTTTACTTCAATTTTTTGGGCTGTATTTGGCAACTTTACTTGCATTTGAAAAGTTTTTTAGCTATGATTGGACCTGTATGGATCACAATTTTCCGCATTTTGAAAGAAATATACTCAGCCTATGCATATATTGTATGTATTAATATTTTTTACCACAATACCTTTCGTGGGTGGGCCGAGTAGAACCTCTTGGTGGGCTGGAGGTTGTGCACCCCTGCTATAAGCTTAACCAAACAGCATATACATATCAAAATTCAGGCTTCACAACTCAGAACTTACATAGGGTCGTTAATATCCTAATGTTTGTTTTAGAGATATTATCAAAGTATAGGAAAATTTGTTTTTTATTTAAAAGACACCTACTTTAATTTATCTATAATTTTCTTTTATCCAATGGCTCTGTCACCTTCATTGTCAATGAAAGTTTCTCGATCATTTATTGCATTATAATTTTCAAGAATTCGTCCACGTTTCCATTGGCCAAAATTCCCAGTAACTATCACATTTTCTCCCTGGAAGAAGTGATAACTAATTTTGAAGTAAACTTTTCTAACATTTAATGATCATATGAAAATACATGGAACTTACTGATGCATGAGAATGCATTCTCTAGCATTCCCTTCACTGCATGCTTTTCTGTTAACAGATTATAAGATGCTTCGCAAATACAGTGGAACCTCCCATAACAGACACTTCCTGTTACTGGACACTTTTATGAACTAAGTCAACAGACTTTTATCAAAAGGTTCCACTGTAATACTTTTCATTAGAAAAACTTGGTTAAATCTGAATTTGTTCTTATGTCTTCTTTTTTCTTTTCTTTCATGGTTGAATGAATCGCTATGTTTTTATTATTAATTTTCAGATTGCTTTAAATGAATTATTTTTACATGTGTGTGTCTAATAGAAGTTTTATTTCAACAGATATTTGACAGAAAACTTGGAATGGTTAGAAGAAAAACTTGGCCAAGATTCAGACGATTATGTGTTGTTTGACTGCCCAGGTGAGAAATTAAATCTTTATTTATTAGTTCATTATTCTACATACATGTATCCCTCACTTTACGCTACACGATTTCACTATAACACAATTTTTAAAAGTTGATTTTAGAAATTCCAACCTGCAAAATTCGGATTGGAGTTTAACTTTAATCCTGGAAATGGCTTGCAACTTAAAAATGTATAACATAGTTAAATCCTTTGATGACTAAATGTATTGGATTTGATGATGTAGCTGAGATGCAATTCTCAGATGCAATTCACCATATCTCACTGATGAACAACGTTTGGTAGCACATTGACAATGCCATGAGAAATTTAATAAAAAAAAGCAGTTCCAGTGAAACTAGAATTTTCATATTTGTGAGAAATATGTAATTCTCTGGCTTTGCTGCTGTTTTTATAAGGAGACGGAAAATGCTGCTTGTCAGCCAAATCTCTACTGTTTCATTAAAAAGAGTTATTACCAGCCTATCACACCAGGCTCTTCAAGATAGAAAACATCCACACTCGCTAAAATCAATCAAAAGTAGTGAAGATGCCTAATTCCGTAGTGAAGATGCCATTCATATTGCCTAAATTCACAGGATTTATTCTTAAGTTTGAATAATTAATTCATCAAAAAGAAGTTTCTTTGAAGTTGGGTTGTAGTTTTTTAGTCCCTCTGAAAAAAAACCAACCCCCCCCCCCCCATCCCTATCTTAGCCATGTTAAATCCAATTCACTATATGCGATTTCATCTTACGCGACTATTTTGCTGTACCAATTAATCACATAAAGCAAGGGAACACATGTATAAGTGATGTGTTCATATTAATCATATATGTATCATTCACAAAAAAATTGGACCACAAATTTAAAAAAAAGTTAACCAAAAAATACAAAAAAATTCTTAGAGACACTTCTTTATCTGCTAATAAATGAAATGTAGTCAGCAATGAAGTTTGTTAAAATTCATGGGGAAAAAAATTTAAATTTAAACATGTAAAGAGATAAGCAACTCCGACGAGAGAGGCATTTTGCCTGTTTCAACAGTTAACTTGATATTAATGCTTCACAATCGCACCATGTTCTACCTATTTTGTTATCTCATTTTCAGCTTGTACAAGCACTGATACTCTGAACCTTCTTCTTTTTTTTTTGTCAATTGAATTTTTATTTCGTTTTTTGTGTTTCTCACTTCTTTTTCTTCAATTTTATGGGGACAATCAATTTCCAACGTGTCTCCGTTTTGCTAGAGAACAAGATGTACTCTCAAAGCAAAATTTATAGGTGAAATATTACTGCAGCTTGATGTTGCAACCAAGAAATTTAGATTTTTTTACTTTTTTCCTCTTTAACTTATGGCCGAACCTCCCTCCTGGTTAACCAATGCCAGGACGCCAGGAGAAAGTCATTTTTACATGTTTTGCAACACTGATTAAAAACTAAGCATGTTGAAAACATGTGCTTTTCAGAAATAGTAGATGTCTCTGAACTGAAACATGTAATGAAGTGAAAATAATTTTCAATTACATTTATCACAAAAAAGGATCATTCAAGTATTACGTCATCATCGATGGGAGGGGGTTTCCGATTTGCTGACTTTTGATGACAAGGGGGAAGGGGGATTTGGATAATGCTTACGTCATCGACCACCCTTTATAAAAATATGAGTTAGGATTCAGAGGGGCAGAGCTGATGACGAAATTTTGCTGACAAAGGAGGGGGGTCAATGTTTTGCTGACAAGGTGGGGGGGGAGGGGGTCAAAAATGGCTAAAAATTTGCTTGCGTAACACTTGAACAGCCCCAAAAGTGTAGCCAGGAGGGGAACATTTAATAAAGACCTCTTTTTTTCCCAAATAAATCTAATTTTTGAATTAATTTACAGTTCTATTGTGCAATTTAAAGTTTACTTTAGCATTTTAAAAGTAGGTTCAAGGGATGACTACATTCTTCTTAATCTTCTGAATACAATTTTGGTTGGTGGCAACTGGTGTTGTAGGACTTGAACCAATGTATTCCAAATTTCATGAATGGAAAAAAAACCTATGGAAAATTTTCATTTGGCCATAAACTATTGATAAAAAATATTTAAAATTATGAAAAAGATTAAATATAAAAGTATACTGGTCCTAGAAATATATTGAAAAAAATATATTATTGAAAAAAAAAACATTTTTGTTTTGGGATAGAAGGTTATAATTTTTTTAAATTTTGGAAAATGGGCTGTGGACAGTTAGGAGAAGGGCATTTCCTTAACAAACATGTATATATTTTATATAAAAATAACAAAAAATTCCTTAACAAAAACTATTATATGTTTTCAATTGATAAAGTGGTGGTATTTATAGGTTCCTTTATACTGTTCCAGGTCAGATCGAATTGTATACTCACCTTGATTGTATGCGGAAGTTGATCGAGCACCTGCATAGAATGGATTTCAACATTTGTGCAGTTTATTTACTAGATTCAAAGTTCATGGTGGAACCGTCTGTGTTCATGTCTGGTGTTCTGACAGCTCTCTCAGCCATGGTTACTTTAGAAGTGCCTCATGTAAATGTGTTGTCGAAGGTAGATCTTCTCAGCAAACACGCTCGAAAGCAGCTTGAAAGGTTTAAATATATTTATTTTTAAGTTCCCTTCATTAAATATTAAAAAGAATGAAGTTCAGGCTGAAAATAATTAATATTATTCAGTTTAAATCTTAATTCAATTTAGTTGATATTTGGTGACCTGATTGTGCTTGTCTATATGGCGCTGGTAGACAGATGTCAGCACCGACAGGACACAAAACAAGTACAACTCTGACGTTATGAATATGTTAGGGGCCACATATACTCAGAACACACATTCCTGCATGTACTGATTTGTTAGAGAAATTCTACATAGGAATGTGTAGGAAGTGTATGGTAAAGTAATAACAGTAATAGTAGTGACTGATTTTTGTCGTTTTCCTATTAAAGAAATCATGGTTCCAGAATCTGTTACCCCCCCCCCCCCCAATATCAAAACATTTCCCATTTAAGAAGTTTTCCTATTAAATGTTGTATTGTACAATATAATGTCGATCTCCTCAGCATATTCACTGTAGTTATGAGCCACCATACTTTTTTCAACTACAGTAGCATTTGTCAAAGTTAACAATCTTCATGTGAAAAAAGTTAATGTATGCCTCCACCAGATATTTTGTTATACTCATGTCACACACTCACACAATTAAACTCTGTTTGGATTGAGCATTTTTAAAATAAATACGTTTGTACTTTTTCAGATTTCTTGAGCCAAATGTGCATCTACTTCTGGAGGAGGAGCTTAATTTATCCAACCATAGCAAAACTTGGCGCAAAAAATATGTCAAGCTTACAAAAGCTATTGCAAGCCTGGTAATAGATTCTTAGAAGAACCAGATCTTTGTTAATTTTTTTTTTTTTTTGTCAATGTCTTATGAAAGAAATTTTTTTTTGTGACGTTATTCATAAATATTTTTTAGAGTCCATGCAAGAGCATTTTCATCTGAAGAACAATCGTTCATGTGTGTACAAGCTGCTGTTGGTAGTTTTTTTTAACTTGACCATAAAGATATTTCGGTATCATGATTCTAAGACTGTCAATCAGTCAAACTTGATTATAATGACCTTGGTTATTAAGACACCTCAGCTATAATGTCTGTAAACAGGTTTTGGCCGATTATCATCAATGTTATCTCTAAGAATGTTAAGGATTATCATATTGACAGATTTTGCTTTTAATGTAAAAAAAATGAACAAACCTTGGATAAGGAACACTTTCTCAGGAATTATGCTTTTGCAGTTTGTTTTTCCTTTTTTTTTTTCTGAGATATATATTCCTAGAATTTGATCTCAACATCTTGACCAAAATATTTATCTGTTTTATTGATCTAACTGTGGCAATAAAAACAAGATTTTTCAGGTGACATTGCTTATCATAATAGTTTTCATTTACTGCACATAGAAATGCTGACAGGCTTCCTATAGAAACCATGGATTGATATGCTTTGTTAGTATCCATAGCATTCTCCAGCGATTGGGATCCTTAACTATGTTTAACCTATAAAGTGTTATCTGTAAGCTTTATTTAAAGAGACTTCTGAGAAATTTGTTTTAGAGCCTATAGAGCCTACTTCAAAGAATGTGTCGGGGGGGGGGAGGCTTATTATTTTGAGTTTTCGTCATAAAGGTCAGTTCCCAGGATTCAGGCTACATCTCCATATATGAAGACTTCACTTGAAGGTTGCTCAAGCTCTGTTTATGTATTATATTAGGTATTACTAAAAAAAGCAATAACTAAAATTAATTAATTAATAATTACTAAATAAACAACTTAGAAATTCACTTCTTAAAGAAAATGCCCTTAAATAATATATCAACTTTAAGTTTATCAACATAAGTTTTTTTAAATGCTGATATAACAATGCTTAAGGGCATCCCGACTTAAGCATAAAAATTGTAATTATGAATCTATGTCCGGCCTGCTAAATTTTTTATATTTTTTTTGGCTCGCTCCTGAAAAAGTTTGTCCATCGTTAGTATAAGCCATTGTTGTTATAGGGGTGGCATCTTCAACCTGTTGCTCTAGACCACCGCTGTGCTTCTCTTAAGCACTAAATATGCTCATGTCGGATTTCATACTTGTGAGCGCTTGTTCAGCAAGCCCAATTGAAGACCCTGCACAAATTGCATTCAAGGATTAAAATTATCTGGATTTTGTATATCAAACTTTGCTATAAGCGTACACTTCTTTTGAGGATGAGCATTGGCAGTTCTCGTGACTCGGAAAAGGTTGAAGACCTCTGGTGTAGAGGGTATTGTTATAAAGGATTTTTAGCGTAATTTCTTTATCCTAAACCAAACTTTTGTATTAAGTACTAAATAACATAATTTACTAAAGTAGCTTTATACTGATGAATATTTTCTCATCACCTCTAGATCGATGAATACAGTATGGTTCGTTTCATGCCGTTGAACAGGGAGGACGATGAGAGTATCAGTGATTTACTGTTCATGATTGATAATGCTATACAGTATGGAGAAGACCAGGATGTGAAAGTCAAAGTAAGTGAGATGGTTATATTCACATTGAAGTCATGTCTATTATCTTTCAGGAAAGTTTTATTTTTGTTAACTTGTATTGCAAGGAAGGTTCATTTATATGTGTAGTTTTTTTTTCCTCTCCACTTAAAAAAAAAAGACAGTTTTTATTGAGAGTGGAGTGGAGTTATAATAGATAGATATTTATTGAAATGAAATATCTTTAATGAATATATTTAATGAAATGGTATATGAACCTTAGAAACAGGAGTATTTGATCTTTTTGGGTAATGTTGGAAAACAAAAATAACAACTAGGAGCCACACTTGAAATTCAAACGATAAGTACTTTAACCCTTTCAGCACTGACAGTACTTTAAAATACTACCAACCTTTTAACCTCTGTAACATCCCTTACATACATTGTTTGGTGGGTTTTTTTTACTAAAAAGGATGTATAACTCCATGATTACCAGATCACAGCACAAGTGTGGGACAATCAGTTTTTTCAACATGTTAATTAATAAAATTCAGTTGGATGTTTTGTTCTTGTAAAAGTGTTTACTACATCACACAAAAGTGTTATGGAGTATAAAAAATACCAATTCAAATATGTTGAACAATACATAATACTGAATATTTATTTATTTTAACACCGTTGAAAGCCAAATAATTTATTTTATGCATTTGTTAGGGAACATTTTGTGAAAGCAGTGTTTTACTTCATTGTTTTATTATAAGGACTGGACAAATTTCAGGTTGTCACGGCAATTAAAAACTTGGTGCCTAAAATTTTCTTTGTGTAGTTACCAAATTGCAGGCAGAGAGCAGCCCAAAATGTTTGGAATTTATAGTAGCATATCTGCCAACATGAAAATGGGTCACTATGCCCTAAAAAAGTCAAAAGAAGCAATATGTTGGACTTTTTTCTCTGAGTAAAAATTTTTTGGTAACTTGGGCATATCTACTGACAAAATAGCCCTGGCATATCTTGCTGACAAAACTTTCTAGTACTAATTTAATTAAATCGTTAGGTACAAAATGATTTTTTTAATTAGTTTTTTTTAGGCCTTGGTTAGAAATAAAATGACCTACCAAAAAATTTTCATGATAATTATTTCATTTTTTTTTTCATAATGTAGTACTAAAAGGGTTAAAGCAGGGCTTGACAAATCAAGGAAAAATCTAGGCACCAACCGAATATTTGAAGAGCCAAGCATATTTCTTTTTTTTGAGCTGGTAATAAAACATAGGAAATTTTAGGTGCCAATATCAATTTTTTCTTAGTTGCCATAGGTACCTGGGTGCCCAGGATTTATTCATCAATCCGTGCTTTAAAGACTAAATTACCATTCCAATTAAAAAGGAAGACAAGCTTAGTTCTCTGTGCGTGTTCAAATTAAATATTTCAGTTGAAAATGGCTTGTTGAGCCAGATCAGTAGCCGTTCGGGAATGCATGCCACAAGCAGGTTGGAAGAGGTTATTGTCCGTCTTCTTGAATACAGCCTTACATTGAAGGGTGCAAATGGTAAGTCCGCTACTGTAAAGCCTACTGTCAGATCTGCAGGTTATACACTATCTACCAATAAGTATTTGGACACCTATGCAAATGATGATATCTGCGGTCCTGAGATACGTCACGCCCTCCGCCGGTATATATCATGTAGGAAACAACATCGGCATTAGTCGCATGCAAGATGCCGCGCAGTTCGGAGCTCTCTGATTTCACGAAAGGTATAATTATCGGGTATCACAAAAATGACTGATCCTTAAGGGACATATCTAGCGAGCTGAAGTACCCAAAATCGACAGTGGCCTATGTGATTAAGAAGTGGAAGGTGAGCTGTGATTGTCAGAATTTGCCCCGAGTCGGCAGACCAACGAAACTGGGAGATAGAGACCGACGGGTGCTGTCCAGAGAAATTCGGAAGAACCGCACCCAACCGATGGCCCTCATCCGCGAGGAGTTTCAACAGGCATCCGGGAGTATTGTTTCAATGAATACCATCCGTAAGGAAGCACATCTGATTGGTTTTCATGGTCGTGCTGCTGCCCATAAACCTTTGATCACAAAGTCCAACCGCGTTGCTCGGTTAATGTGGTGCAAAGCACATCGAAATTGGACTGTAGATCAGTGGAAACGGGTTCTTTGGAGCGATGAATCAAGGTTCACCCTCTACCGTTCGGATGGCAGGGTCTGGGTCTGGCGTCTGCCTGGAGAACGTCTCCTGCCAGAATGCATTGTGCCAACATTCAAGTTCGGCGGAGGTGGAATTGTGGTCTGGGGGTGTTTCTCCTGGTATGGACTGGGACCTTTGGTCCCCATTCATGGTAAGCTCAATGCCGATGCCTACTGCACTATTTTGGATGACAATGTGCTTCCTAGGTTGTGGCAGTTTTACGGGGTGGACCCCTGTTACTTCCAGGACGACAATGCCATCTGTCATACTGCGAGGTTAACCAAGGCTTGGTATGGTGCCAATGGGGTTCATCGAATGGACTGGCCTGCCCAGAGCCCAGACCTGAACCCTATCGAGAACCTCTGGGACGAGTTGGATCGCCGAATTAAGGGGTGCCCTACCCGTCCAAAATCGGTGAAGGAACCGACATGTCTTCTCCAAGCCGAGTGGAAGAAAATACCACTAGCCGTCACACAAGGACTTGTGGAAAGTGGAAAGTATGCCCCGGAAGGTTCACGCTGTAATTGCCTCTCGTGGAAGCTCTACCAACTATTGATTTTGAATAAAGTTAGTTTTTCTTTTCTATCACAGGTGTCCAAATACTTATTGGTAGATAGTGTAGATCCAAAAAATAATAATAATCTTCAAGCTTAACTGGTCTTTCAGTTATCAACAAGTGGAGAGGGCATCATCTACATATATTCTAATGTCATTCATGACCTATTAATTGATTGATGCCGCTGCCGTCTATGTATGGAGCCTTTCAACACATATACAGAGTGATTCAGAAAAGATGGGAGAAACGTTAAGAGATGGTAGACAAAACAAACAATTTTCATCGAAGAGAAAAAAAAAGCTTTTTATTCACTGTGACGCAGATTTGCATAGTGCTATTTTCTCCCAATGAATTTCAACAGGAATGCTGTTTAACGTTTGTGGAGCGGCTGTTTCAATATGCGCTAGCGCATTTGTGTTTCACGTTAGACCCTGCATTCTTTGATAACAATTGTTTGTATTGGTGTGTACTATCACCTCTTAAAGTTTTTCCCATCTTTTCTGAACCACCCTGTAGCTATATACATGCTCCAAGGAAGAAATATTCTATCTGTTTCCATAGCTTGAATGATCAGTGCCAGGTGAATTAGGGGTAGATCACTCATCCGGCAAACAAGAGACTTTGGTTCGAGTCCCCTATGGAGGCAGAATTGAATTTTTTTCCCTAATAAATCATCATCTCCAAATGTAACTAGCCTTTTGAGGAATCTTGTATTAACAAGTGGAGAGGAGATCTACGTAAATCCCAAGGATTGGCAAACAAAAGTTCTTTCCCCATTAAACCTAAAGCGACCACCAATATTTATAGCCTTCTCAGTATGTCCTGTCTGAAAGTGTCCTCCAAGCTCAAGGCAAGGATGTAAGTAATGAAAGATTTCTGACCCAATTTGATAGGTAGTAAATTGCTGTATGTCGATATGAATAAAGTTGGTGTGCAGTAAAAAGGGAAAAAAATAAGCTTGTTACATTAAGTTAAAAATTTCATGCAAATAATAAAATTTCTTATATTTCAGTATCCCGAGGAAAGAGATGATGATGGTGATGAAGACGAAAATTGAGCTGCGATTCATTAATGTGTAAATTTCAACTGCAACATATTGTAAATGATAAAGTAAGGATTCATAAATGTTTTTAGACACAAGTTTTGTCTTCAAGTATTCAATTTTATTTGAAATAAAGTTTGAGCAGAAAAACACAAGCACATTTCTTTTGAATATTTTGCACATTACATAAAATCGAACACATCTCTCTTCGGTTAAGTTTTCAACAGAAAATAATCATTTGTGCTTCAGCCGTGTTTTCTTTTATGTGCACATCTAGTAATCATTCATCCAGAAAAATGATGAATTTCTCTCCATAAATGTTTAGATTGATGAGATATTCAAGTTTTTTTTTTTTCTATACTTCACATCCAATTCCAATCAATGTAAAAGATGTCTGTGTAAAATTATATAAAAATACACCTGCGCATTATAAAAATTTTGACATGTAAATATGCATATTTAGAATAAGTCTGTATTGGTATTTAGTATAACATACTGTATGTTTTGTATTCAGTCAGCCTTTTTCGTTTTGATACCTATACTTGCATATCAGTCAAATCTTTCTATATCATACTGACGTTTTTTGCACATAGAATTTTTTCTTCAAATACAGCATATAAAAGGCTTTATATTATCGAGTTGGGGGGGGGGGAGAGAATCTATTTTTCTGTTTGTGAACAAATTATGACAATTTAAACATTAAAAGATTTCATTTTATGTTGAGGTGGATTCCTTAGAAATGATAAAATGCTGTCTTTTAAGTTTCAAATCCTAGAAGAGTTGTCTTTAACTGCTGGTCTGCGGATCCAGTGCCAGTGTGGGGGAATTTGCTGCAAGGCCACAAAGTGTTCCACCCAATTCATACAGCTGCTAAATAATTTTAGATTTAATTTAAATATATCTTTTCAATGGTTTTTATGTCTGTCTTAGCAAAGACATCAGAAGAGCTCATCGAAATAAATTGTATAATAGAAATATTTAAATCTGTATATATACTTTTTTTTAAATGATGTGTTTTTTATATTCATGTATTTTTAATGCATAATAAAGCACCCGAGCCCCCTCATCCAAGGCAATGGCTAAAATTGACAATGGTCGATAGAGCCTGGGTGGTGCACGGTATGAATTGAAAGAAATGTCTGTCTTAGCCCTCAGGTCTGCAAATCATTTCTCCCATTTATTTTTTGCCATTCATAAATTATTTTTCCTAATTTTTTTTTTTTATCGGTCCACAAATTATCTCTTTCATTTACTGTATTTTTTGTGGTTCATAAATTATTTCTACTGTTTATCAATTTTTTGCCGGCCCGCAACTTTTCCTCATATTTATTTAGTTTTTTCCAGTCTTTTCAAATTATTTTTCACTGGTCCTCAAATTATTTCTCCTATTTATCTATTTTTCTGTGGTCTATGAAATTTGTTTCACCGGTCTGCAGATGTAAAAAAGATTGAAGAACACTCTATTAGAACATTTGAAAAGTTGATGGCAATCAAAGGCAAAAATATGATTCGAATAAAAGCATATATATATAGGAAAACAACAAAATGATCCAGAAAGAATTGGAATCATATTAGGCACATAAAACCGGTGGGATATACAAGACAGAAGCTTTACATTGAGAACTAGAAGCATTCCTTTGTCTTCTAGATCAATATTTCTTTTTTTCTTTTCCATGTTTTCCATGACGCACATTTTTTGTGAAATTTTAGCATTTATCATAAAATAGGAAAAATTGTCCTGACATAAAAAATAAATTTTGCATCTAAGGCATTTAAATTTTTTTTTTTTAAATTGTTTGCAAAATCTTAAAGTGCAAAGTGTTAGTAAAATATGTTTCTACCTTATATAGTACAAAAAGCCTTTACAAAATACAAAGGCACCAGCATTTATCCAGTTTTTTAGAAACATTCACTAAGAAAATGCTATAAGAAAAGGCCTTGTCTCAATCATTTATACTTGTCTGTATATATGCTTCTGCCAAAGCCTGAAGTTGGTCAGTGTGCGAACTGGCTGGCCTAGTTGATCCAGCCAATGTCTGAATTTCGTGCTTTCACTGGCCCCTATATGTTGATCCCTATACATGGATCACTGAGATATCCGTATTCAGATTCTTTTTATTGTTAGGGATGCCATAGCTAACCATAATTATTATGATTAGCTATGGCTAATTATAAATGGACATAATTATTCAAAAAAATATATGCCAACTTGGTGGTGAACCCGAATCATAGGGGCCAGCAAAAACCAGAATTTTGCACATTGAGCTTTGGTAGTAACATATATATACCAAATCACATCACTTTTTTTCATAATATCTAATTGCATATTTTTTTCTCGACAATTCTTACTTACATCGAGTTTCTTCAACTATATAGTAAGTTACATCAATATAGTTAAAGATATTGTTAACTAAATTTTCTTTCAACTTCAAAAGAAATTGAGGAAATGTTAAGATAAAAAAAAGCTCACATTCAACTGATAAATAATAATCATTCATTGCATCATTTCAAACTAAAACATTTATATTTTCTTTTTTCTCTCACCGGAATTTGAAGCTTTTAATTTTAGAAGTTAATTCAGCTCATAAAATATTAGTTACTACTAACTTATGTACAATAAAATCACTGCTATACTAGAATCAAGCACATACTTTTTCACAATCACAAATACATATTTGTTAAAAACACACACACTCACAGTCATTTCAATAAATATTTACACGTACAAAGGATTTGCTGCTCTAAATAGTCTGAACATTAATTTGTTTTTAAATATTTCTGATGTAAAATTGTCAGTTACTACATCATATAAATTACATTAAAAAAACTTGGTATATATGTTATTTTATCTAACAAATATTAATCCCAATAAAAACTATTTTCAAAAAAACTCACCGGAATATAAAATACAAAATTGTAAAATAACATTCGTTGAAGGAAATATTCAGGTTGTGATTGTCATTGAACTTCACAAAATACAAAAAATCAATTGTCATGGATTTGGCATAGAGTTTGAGCTTCCATTTTTCTAATGTTACAAAAAATATAGGATATAAAAAACACGGGCAGTTCTGAACTCATGATTTTTTTTTTTGATTTGAGGTTTGTGTCAAGTTAATATGTTCTGAAGAATCTGTGTACTTTTCAAATTTCTTTTCTTGTGCTGGTGATATATTGAGCGTCTGAATATAATACCAGTATCTTCAATGTTAAAATGGTGACTGTAAAGGTAAATTATGTTAACACATCATCAATGGGAGACATGAATCAACAATTTTAATTTACCAAACATTGAGAATAGAAGACATGAATTTATGCATTCATAAATTCATTTGGCAGTTAAACCCTTGCCAGTGCAGTGTCCCCATATTAAGACCACCTGTTTACATTGTTTTCTATGAGTTTTGGAAAAAATGTCTGCCCTTCAAAGGGTTAAGACAGTAAATTCAAACTGGTATTGTTGTTTTTTCGCATCGTGTACACACAAAATACAATTCCATTTCATTGATTTTGCATTGGTAATTTTTTTTTTATCGCATTGCTTCGAATAGGTGGTCATTTTTTACATATGCAAGAAATTGTGCACAAACTGGGGACAGTTTTGTTTCGCAGATAATAGGGAAATTCACGAAAAATGTCTATGGCTAATATGTTCAACCCTCTCATCATTATTAATAAATTCTCCAAATTTCTTCAGTACTACTGTATGTATGTCAAATGTCACACAAATGCAAAATCAACAAAAACCTATGCATATATTACAGAAACTGCTCATAGCTCAAATGCTTTAACTGCGAACAAGACAAGTAATTCAATTTGAAAATGTAATATTTTTGCTTAGCCACAAACTAATTATGCTTCGAGTGTGATGATTATATCAAATCGAAGAAAACATTAAAAATTGCTTCAAGTTCAGCATTTTAGGGGGATCAAATTTAAAATATGAACACATATATTACAAAAACTATATGCAATGTTAACAATTGAGGGTAAGGTAAAATGAGGAAGTAGTGAAATCTATTCTAAAAACACAACCATTTCTTGTACGTGATATCACAAAATATAAAGTCCATTTGAATTTTTTTTTTTAAACTCATAAGCCATGGCACATATTAAAACAAAAAAATTTACAAAAGGTAATCATAGGAACTATAAAGCAAAAATAAAAGCATAAATATACATCACGTTAGTAACTCATCTATAAGTGTATTAACAATAGGTTCAAAAAAAATTTTATCACAAAAATTATATTCTAAAATGTTTTGTATAGACTAGACCATATTTTCCCCTGCTTGATCATTTTTTTCAAAATAATCTAAGTTTAAGGAGAAAGAAATCTGTGCAAATGGAACCAACTATGTATATATCTCAGTCAAGATGTGAAAATTCTCAAAATACAGGGTGTTACAAAAAACTTTGTCTCTGACAAATACTAGTCTACCGTAAAGATTATGAATTGTCTGATCCAGTCATTCATTATAATAATCATGTGTATAAGTTGTTGAGATTTTTTTGCTGTGGAAGGGAGCAAAATCCCATCCAAATCAGTTTAAAACCATAACAATGATTTTAACCTCTTTGCGTGCAAACTTGCAGATAAATTTGAAGGATTTGTATTAGACGTATAAGTGATGAATGTGGTAGCCTTGTTCTATGTTAAAAAAGGAAAAAATGGTAAGAAAGAAGAAAAAGAATAAGGGTGTGAAGAAACAGTATAGAGATAATTGTCTAAGAAAGTATTAGTACAGTATCTTGTTTTTCCATTCTCAGCTACAAACTTGCTTTGTAGTTTTTTGTACTTGTTCTCTTCCTCACTTCTATATGCAGTATATAATAGAAGGATTACATTATATGAGTGTGTGTGTGGGGGGGGGGGGGGAGAATCTGAGGAGAACCACCATCATCATCGTTATCAGTTGATCATTATCACAGAGATATTACAATGGTGGTGAGAGAACAGGGGGGCGGGGGAAAGCACACACAACTCTGTTTCATATTGTTGCAGTAACCCTTTGCAATCAGGAAAAAGAGGTTGTAGAAATAGATGAATTGAATTTATTCCACTGGTGTTTGGATGCAATATTACATCCCTGATCGTAAAGAGGTTAAATTGATTGTCGGTTCGCGGTTTTCCCTTGTTATTATGCCTCTGATAAATTTCCAAAGCCAGAACAGTCACTCAGATATATAACCTTAGACACCCTATTGTACAAAGATTGAATATTTCTATAGATTCTATGATGTCACCAATAAAGCCCATAGCCTTTATAAACGACAGTGATGTGCTGAAACCAGTCAAACACTTGTCAATTTCAGAAAAGCATGCATAAAAATTTCATTCACACACCCGCCATGAGACACTCACTCTGTAAGTACCCACTTAGTGTTATCCGAAAATATAATCCCTGTATCCTCACCAGAATTTTAAGGGGTGTGTTTGTAAAAAGATGGGTCCTATATATTTTTTTACGAGTCAGAAATAACTCTACTAAAGAAAAAATTACCTGAAATTTGAAGGAGTATTTTTACTCCTCAGTGAAATTGGGAGTAGTAAAATTGAATTTTGATGCGGAGAATCTCACATCTAGATATGTATTGGCACACACTGGACCCACCCAACCTAAGTTTGAGGTACCGAAGTGAGTTAGAACAGAACAGAAATTCTCTTCAGGAGTTGTCTGAGAGATTTCAGGTCTGTGGGAGTGGATGAGAAAAAAAATTGTTTTTATATTGCTATATACGCTGTCTGAATATGACTTCATAAAAGAGTCTGGACCTTCATTCTATTGGCACAAGGGTTCTACAGACTTGGCACAGAGTCTGTGGAACACAAAGGGTTAAGAACCCCTGGAATAAAGTGACTTAGCTGAACAATGTTCATTTTATGTGAAGAAAATCATGTGTATAAGTATTTACTTCTAGTTAAAATTCCATTACTGAAAGATCTGTCATTATGTAATTATTTTATGTTCTTATCGTTTTTCTGTTTTAGAACGTATAATTTATTAAAACATAAAAAGCCTAAAAGTTTAACCCTTTGGTTATGCATTTTAAAAAAAATTACCCCTATTTAATATGAAAATGAACAAATAGTAACAAATAAGGCAAATTTAGCATTTGCAATTTTTGTATCAAACAGTCATGGGGTGGGACATATCTGTCACATTGGTAGTCAACGGGTTAAATAACTTTTTGGGAGGGTGGGGGTAACGTGAAGTTTTAGAACTTTTTTTTACAGAACCCTGTATTTCGACTGAGAATATAAACAAAAACCAGAAAAGGGTGGGGTTAAAAAAATTCCTAGTTACATTTATAGAAAAGGTACAGATATTTTTTTTTCATCTCCAGAAATATTGGTGGTTTTTTTTTCTTCTCTTTTTTACAACACAATTAGAATTAATAAATAGCTGATAAATATGCTATGTCACATTTATCACAATATTTTTTTGTACCGAAGTTTTAGTTTCAAAGCTTCATAAAAATGACTAAAACAAATGCAAAAGCACGTCTAAAAAAATTCTAAAAAAAAAATTTCAAACGCAAACATAAAAACAATAGTCATTACTCACATTTATATGTCATCTTTAGGCATAATTGTGATGGTGAAATTAATTAAAACCCAGACATTTAAAGAGAAAAAAGCAACTGTGCCATAAATAATATGCTAATTACAAAAATTATACATGACAAAAACAACTGCACCATAACATGCTTAAGATCTTTTGCAATGAATTGATTACACGTTGGAGTGATTAATCTCCAGTTGAGCATTCTGAGTGTTCTCCAAACATTCTATTCCTTTCTTTATGTTGCTATGCTCAGAATTAAGCATTTTCAAACAAATATCGAACAATTTTTTTTTTCCATAAACAGAATGATTTCTCAAAAAGAAAATTTATAGATCATGTATGACCTATTTTTTTTTTTAATAAAAAAAAAAGCTTCCAAATGATCCAGATCGAAAAACATCAATCTTTTATTCACTAGCTCAAAATATTTCTTACCATTTTGCTGTTGCATTCAGTTCTTTAAAAATTAATTCTGATCTAAAATAAATTGTGCAAAATCAAAAAGACACAATTTCGAACTGAAAACTTAGACCTCATCGATAAGTATTGGTGGCATTTCATTTATGTTATTTTTCTTATTCTGTAAGTTGTTTTCCGAAACTTCCTCTTGAGCATTTTTTTGAGCTGGCTCTTCCAATTTCTTTTCCATTTCTCGGATTCTCACTTCTTGCTTCAGTATGATGCTTTTCAATTTCTTTATTTCTTCCATAATCTCGTCCAATTTGTCTTTCTAATGATGACATTATAAGTAAGATTGAAAGAATAAATTAGATGAATCACACAGCAATGTATATACAGGGTGCATAGCAAACCTTCCCCCCTCCCCAGCTACCAGTTCATAGAAGGTGTACGTATACTATAGAAAATTTAATTAAATTCAGATGACGAATCCAGATCAACCCAAATCATCAGTATTTCAGAACTGAGAGCAAGGGTAAAACGAATTTTTTGTTACACACACACATTTGGATGGAAAACTTAATCATTTATGCACACTGCCAAATATTTTGTGATATTTAAAATATTAGATGTAATTATACAGGGTGCATAGGTAACAGGGCGTATGGCATTTTACTGGCAAACTGTTGATCCTATTTCCTACTTCCAATTAGAAAAAGTTTTCAAATAACATGTAGTACTCAGATATGCCATTCATGTTTCAAGGGGTTGTATGGTTATTAAAATTAAAAAGTAACTTTTTATACAAATCCTGTGTACCCCACAACTCAATTAGAAAGTTGTCCTGTCTCTCCAACAAAAAAAATCCACGTGTCTAAGTATTCACTAAGATAATCAAATTTGTGAAAAAACAAAGAAAATTTGGGGGAAAACAGCATTAAATGCATGTAAAATGGTTTTTTTTATCTGTATTTAGAGCTGTTTTTCCCCCAACTTTGCTCCATTTTTTCAATTTGAATATCTCAGTGAATATTACACTTGGAAACATTGAATTTTTTTGTTGGCATCAGGAAATACGAGGCAACAACTTTCCAATTGGGTTGTGGGGCACACAGGGACTGCTATAAAAAGTTAATTTTTTGTTTTAATAACAGTACACACAACCCCTTAAAACATGAATGACATATCTGAGTGCTGCACGTTATTTGGCACTTTCCCTAATTGGAAGTATACCTCTGGGATCAATGGTACTTTCTATGCACCCTGTATATATGAATGTTATTGTTGCATAAATTTTTCTAAACTCTCATTTTTTGTGCTAAAATTTTTTAAAATATTATTATTGTCTCAAAAATTTCGATGAGTTGCCGTATGCACTGCCAACTTGTTGATAAAAAAAAACCCTTCATGTTATTTGCTTTGTTATGACACATTAATTTTTCTCTTACAGCATTGAAGAAATTATGAACTGTCAAGCTGTGACGCAAATTTAATGTGTGTTACAATCACTGGCATATGCAAGGGCTCCCCTCCCCCCATGAGCCAAGATTATAATGGTTTTTACTCTGCAGTAAAAAAACAAAATTTCCCCGGGAAGAAAGAAAAAATTGGTGAGCACCCTTACTCTCAAGAAAAGAAAATCCTGCATACGCCATTGGCTACAATATTAGACAGAATGTCATATCAATGATACTGTCTATTAATTCTTTTGTGAGCTTTTATCTTGCAGGGAAGGGGAGGGGAGAAATGCATTATCATACATTTATTTTAATATAGATTTTTTGTGGAACTTCAAATTTTTTCTCCTCTGAGAGAGGTTTTGATGATTTCAAAGGAAGTATTTTTGTAATAGGTATGTTCATAAGGTCTATAGATATGTATAATACATATACTCACAGAAACAGTTTCCGTTTGTGTTTTAGTTGGCATTCGATCAAGGATATTGGATTTGCTTTTGGAAAGCCTGAACTCCTGCTTCTTGGGCTTGTAGCCGTCTTTCAAACTAATCTGTAAGAAATAAACAATAATGGGTTTACTCAGTGAAAAGAAAAAGTTTATTGTCGATATGGTAAGAGAAAGAAAGAGGAAAAAAATCTATTTTAGAACCTTACTACAAAATGCTGCTTATATTCAAAAGTTACACATTTTTCCCTAGCCCCTTTATGATCACAAACAAAATATTTTGTTCATATACCAGTGGAAGAAATTCATTCCAGTTCTATGTGTGGTCTTTCCTCTCTCCCATCATCACAGGTTTATTATAACCCTATGAACCAGGGTTGGTAAAAAAACCGGTTTTTTTGAAAAAAAACCCCCAAAAAACCGGGTTTTTTTTGGTTTAAACCAGGTTTTTTTGGTTTAAACTGGTTTTTTTGTTTTAAATAGTATTAACATTAAAAACAATGAAATTTCTGAAAAATCATTCAAACTTCCAATAGTTAACAAAAATAAAATGTTTATTAATGTAATTAACACTATTCCCATGCTAATTAATCAATAAATATTTATTAAATTTTAACAAAAACCAACTTTTGCCATTTAATTATTTTTTGCTTAACTCAATGGATTGCTGTGTGTTTGAAAATTCTTTTAATGTTGTTATTAATCATATAATATATAAAGGTTTTTCTCCAGTTACTTTCAGTATACTTAATTACGAAGCAATTTTGCAAAAAGTAATAAAAATTAGGTGAATATAATGCATTTAATGATGCATAAATAATGCAGATTAATTAACGATGATTTATGATATACAGGGTGATTATAACTAAGGTTCTGATTTCAAAACACTAAAAAAAGAGCGATTGTCAGAATGACTTGAAAATTGACATGAATATTCCTGAAAAAATTCAATTTTATTTGATAAAGGGGAAAAAATACTTAAAAATGTAAAATTAATGACATCATCCAACATGTGGGAAATTTGCTCGCAGAATGGAAACGATAGCCAGTCAAGGCAAAATTATAACTTAATTATAGCATTGCACGAGTCCATAATTCACGGAAACATCACAAAAAAAATGAAGTAATTGCACAAATAACTACAACTTACTCAAAAAATGTTAAATATGTTGTCCACCGCGTGTTCTGGCTATGAGGTTGAAAGCACAAAAATTCTTGTTCAACAGCAGAATCGGAGTATGCCATGGTCATAATGTGGATGTGCTTGCAATTCAGCTTTATTAAACCAAACGCGCCCCCCCCCCTTTAATATTCCTGAGGAACTTCTAACATATAGGGAATGTGCTGGAGATTGCAATTCACCAAAGTTTGCAATCTGACCACTGTTTATAACATTTTGAGGTACCCCCACAGCCAGTAGTTGCAAGGGTTAAGGTGCATCCTGTCAAAATGGGTCTTCAGCAGCTGCTTTGCTGGTATTGCAATGTGCATCTTGATAGAAGTTCTATCCACACACTGATGCTGTGGAAGTGCCAAAATGATGTGGTTGCACAAAATAGATTATACTGCTGGCCAAGTACAGCATCATCTACTTGCACATTTTGCACTTTTTTCTTCGTCCATTGCTTCAGGAGTATCCATGCAAATTTTCAGGTCATTCCGATCAGTACTTATTGTATAGTTTTGGAATCAAAACTTAAATTATAATCACCCTGTATATAGCTGATTATTTTTTATAAATCTGTTACTACTATACAGTAGAACCTTGATTAACTGGGCTTAACAGTGTGTGTGTGTGAAAGTATAAAAAAACAACTATTGAATATTAAGACTGGGAGATATACAGTAGGAGATGTGCTACTTCTTATGGGAATGAAAATGTATGTGAGGTAATGTAACAACTAGTACACTAGTCTTTGTCCTTTAAGGACAGCTGGTGTCTTTATTGGATTATAGGACCACCTGCCCCTAGCATGATGGTGTCACTACTGTAGCTGCTTCTTTGTGAAGGGAAAAAGAAACCCTGTGAGATATGTAATACACCATTACATTTAGATGTGTGATGCAATCCTTATTCATGAATTTGCTAAAGATAGAGCATCAGAATGTAGCCAAAGGTTAGAAAATGTTGTAAGAATGAGAAGTTTTGGCTTTTATATATAACTTTAAATGACTAATATACTTCATATGAAAAATATATATATGTTCTGGCCACTTTTATGAGACTTTTTGAAAAAAACCACTTATAAAATCTTATGTCATTTAAAGATATACCGTCAGAATGTACCCCAAGGATATAAAATGAGGTGAAAATGAAACATTTTGGCTTATAATGAACA